>NC_140167.1:180415692-180490692 GCF_963971535.1 Notolepis coatsorum
ATTCCTATTTCCTCTTCATTTCTCAGCATAGCCTGCGCTGTTCCTCGTACCAGCTCCAGCTAGTTAGCCACAAAATAATGCAAAGTCAATGGGGTCGAGCTCCCGCCTGTACGAGCCGACTGAAGCGAACTGAAAGTGACTCCACGGTGCAGCACAAAGTAGATTTAATTTAGCTTCAGTCAGCTTGTACAGACAGGAGCTTGACCCCATTGACGTTGCATTTGTTGGGTGCTAAGCAGTGATGCCACAGATTACTTGTAAAAGTAATCCGATTACTGATTATTGATTACTCCTTTAAAAAGTAATCCAAGTTACTTTACTGATTACTTGATTATCAGAGTAACTTAGTTACTTTGAAAGTAACTAGGTTACGAAGTCGTCGTCGTTCCCCCAACCGTTTTTTTTTAAACGCTTTATTGAAAGTGCATAAATTGTTTTTAACTTGTTTCTCTGCACATAACGTAAATTGTTAAACTAGTGCTTCAGCTTCTGTACCATCAAGTATGGTAAAGCAACAGTCTATGATGCTCACAGCATTAGAGCAGCCAGCCAGTGGTTTTACAAAACCAGTGTATCACATCTAACAAATGCAGGCTGAACTATTCAATTATATCAACTGTAACTATTAAATTGTTTTTATAAATGTCTCTCTATAAACATACAATCAGTCTCTCTTTAACATGTAAATTAACTGTAAATCTGGCAAATAAGAGCTTTTGCTCTGCCACCATCAAATATACATTAATCAAAAGGGAAAGAAACAATCTCTCTCTTTTGCTGTTTGGCTGGCCTCCGAGTCCTCCTGTACCTACTAGTCGAAGCGTCGGCTAGTGTTGTGATTCCAGATGCTTTCAATGCAATTGGATGTGCTGTTTTTAGCGGTAGACAGTATTTTGTTTCCTCCGCATATGAACGTGAAGTAGTGACTGACGAGCGTTTTGGGATGGAAGTCTGAACAGAAACTCACTTTTAATTTTGCCAAGCGTTTTGGGGTGGAATTCTCCGACGACGGAGCCCTGCTGTCACACGATTGGCGCATATGTCACATGACGTGCTGTGAAGACCCGCCCTACTCTGCCTCTGATTCGCAGACTGTGGATGGGGAATGTGATTGTACCAAAGCAGAGTCACTCACAGACAGAGTGTCCAGTCACGCCGCGGCCCGCGGGACACATTCTTGTGTAACCCTTTCACTGCCACACTACGTCACTCCCAAAAGAAAAACAGCTCAAAATGTATTTTTGACTGTCGAAAACGAAATAAAATACTGCATTCCGCCTGCATTATGAATTTATGATGAGATAGTAACGAAATAGTAATGCACAGCCACTTGGACAAGTAACTGCAATCAGATTACTGGCTTTTAAAGATTAACGCGTTAGATTACTATTTTCGGGGGAAAGTAATCAGATTACAATAACGCGTTACTTAGTAACGCGTTACCGGCATCACTGGTGCTAAGAAAGGACTCTTACCAATCAACAACACCATTGGTAAGTAGGAAATAGGGCTAGGGTTCCAAACCAGAACGATCTCTTTAAGGAACAGCAGGGGACTCGGAAATTATCCAAAAAAGAAATGTTTTTTCAATTGTGCCATAGAGTCATAGACATTCACACAAATACACATAATACAAGTTATGTGTAGGCACAGACACAAATATACACCACGACGTAGACACACACACACACACACACACACACACACACACACACACACACACACACACACACACACACACACACACTTCTAAGTTACATGCATTTACGCACACTCAATACCTACGTGATCCATCTGCAAACACATGCACATACACACTCACACAAATATGCACAAATAACACATGGGCACACACGTACTACACAACCTGCCTATGCCAGCTTCCCCACTTCAAACACTCACACACACACACACACACACACACACACACACACACACACACACACACACACACACACACACACACACACACACACACACACACACACACACACACACACACACACACACACACACACACACACACTGAGCATCTCCGTGTACCACGTTAGCATGCAGGACAGAACGCACCCTCGAGGACAGCAGGGAAATAGCTCTAATGAAGATCAAAGTGCAGCCGATGGCTCTGATCTCCATCCACCCGTTTACACATGCTGATTGCCTAATAGACATGCGATGTAGAAGCTGCCGTCCCATTCAAACACATTATCTGCTGTACATAATTCCACTCAGAGACACGGAGAGTGGAGCGAGGCATTGTCTTGGGTCGATCCTGATGGTTTGGTATATACGGTGTGTATCTGACCGTCAGAGGTGTGTGCGCTGAGAATCGCTGTCGAGTCTGTTTTGTTAATTATACGGTCAATTAAGATTACGATCATTTGAATTCAATGAGTTGCCTTGGCCTTGTTTAGCTTTCTGTGTGACTCTCATGTGGTCTGTGTGTGGGTGTGCGCGCGTCAGTGTTTGTGTGTGCATGTGTGTGTGTGTGCCTGCATACGCATGTGTCTATGTGTGCGTGTGCCTGTGTGTGTGTGTGTGTGTGTGTGTGTGTGTGTGTGTGTGGGTCTGTGTATGCGTGCCTGCATACACATGTGTCTATGTGTGCGTGTGCCTGTGTGTGTGTGTGTGTGTGTGTGTGCGTGTGCCTGTGTGTGTGTGTGTGTGTATGTGTGTGTGTGTGTGTTAAGAGAGGTCCTGACACCGTAGGCTGCAGACTAAAGCATTTATGGGAATTCTTCCCCCTCTCTTGTCTCTGTGGATAAAGTGTTCGTCCCACGTCGACCAGGGAGATTATGGGCTGGTTTTGTTAAAGCGGGAACTTCCTGCTGCTCGAGCCTGAATTCTCAGCTTAGCTCCATAACAAATCCTTTCACTGCATGTGTCCACCTGTCACTGTTGTCTGATTGGCTGGAGAACTTTGACCTTCACGTCTTTAGACTCCGCATGTCTCATGAGTCATGACCTACACCCAGCTGACCTGTACAGCATGCTGTCAAGGGAACGAAAGAGACTAGGGCCCCTACTTAGTCAAGAGAACGAAAGGGACTAGGTCCCCTACTTAGTGCGACAGTGGTAGAGCAGTCGTCTGGTATTCCGGAGGATCCCGGTTCGATTCCTGCTCCTCACAGGCAGTGTGTCAAAGTGTCCTTGAGCAAGACACTTAACCCCTAATTGCTCCAGATGAATGAGCAGGCTGCACGATTTGGGAAATAATCGAATTGCGATTTCTCGGACAGATATTGCGATTGCGATTAAATTTGCGATTATAATATATTTTTTTTAAGCAGCCCCACAGAGGTTTATTGTAAAATGCGGCTTGCATCTGGCCTACGCGGTGGGTCTGTTCGGGACACAGAGCCTGAAAATGTTTCTTTTTACGTGGGAATCGATACCAGTACCCAACGGCACCTTTTTTTCTGTACTTTACTCTCCCTCTCTGAAGTCTAAACTTCACAACACACAATCTAAAACCCCTTACCTCCCTCTCCCAAACAGTTCCTACAACAATAACAACAACTTGCAAAGGAGATCTTGTATCTCAATGGGACTTCCTGGTTAAAAAAAAAGAATGTAAAAAAAGATAAAAAAATTGCGATATCTTCTTTTTTTTCCGATTTGCTAATTGCATCATTTCAAATCGCGATTTCGATTTAAAATCGATTAATCGGTCAGCCCTTGGCACCTTGCATGGTTGCCTCCACTGTCGGTGTGTGAATGTGGGAGTGAATGGGTAAAATGTGAGGAACTAAATTGTAAAGCGTTTTGGATAAAAGTGCTATAAAATTGTATGCATTTAATGCAGTCCATTTTAGTCAAGGGCACGAAAGGGACTATGGCCCCTAGTTAGTCAAGGACATGGAAGGGACTAGGTTGATTGATTGACTAATCAGTACTGTAGTTATGGTCTTAGCCAACTAAGTATTTTTTATGCTTTTTTTAACTGAATGCTGAATTAATTACGTTTTTTTTTTTTTTTTTTTTTTTACAAATATTATGTTTGGTCTACATGTTCTACATCTTTAATACACTAGGTCCCATATTGTAGTCCCCTTTAACAAGTCAATATAGGTCTGTGAGGTCCCCTAAACATGTCTCTATAGTCTATACAGCCTCTATACCCTGGTCGCCTCTACTTTTAAGGCAGCCCAAGAGCCCTTCCGCGTTTCTCTGATTGGCCGCGACGCCCCACGTGACAACGCCGCCGCGCGTCTGCCGCGGAGCGGAAATAGGCTGCATTCTATTGCCATGCTCTGCGACCAACTCTAACCTTAACCAACTCCGAAACAATGCCTAAACTTAACCCTAACCTTAACCAACTCCGAAACAATGCCTAAACTTAACCCTAACCTTAACCAACTCCGAAACAATGCCTAAACTTAACCCTAACCTTAACCAACTCCGAAACAATGCCTAAACTTAACCCTAACCTTAACCAACTCCGAAACAATGCCTAAACTTAACCGGCGAAAGAATGCACGTTAAAAAAAATTGAAGGGATTCGAACTTGTCACCAACGCACCGCAGGTTCCACAGCAAGGCGGCGAGCGAGTTGAGCTAACCGTCGATGTTGAAAGAGGGGGGATTACGGCTGCATAATGCCGCGGCAGAGCTCCGCTCCGCGGCAGACGCGCGGCGGCGTTGTCACGTGGGGCGTCGCGGCCAATCAGAGAAACGCGGAAGGGCTCTTGGGCCGCCTTTAAAGAAGAGGCACCCTGGTCTCAATGGACTGTTTCTGTACCTTTTGAATGCGAATGGAACTGTGCATGAACAATTGAACGAAATTCAGATCAAACTGTCAAACTAGGCGTTGTAGATCAAAATAATAGTTTTTGCTCAAAATGTTGTCAGAAACATAATACTGTACTGTAGGTAGAAAATAAAAAATGTATGAGCAAGCCGCCATTTTATACAGTACATAGGCGTTTTCCATGCACATGCACGAGTCAAGGGCCGTGCATTCCAATGAGCTTTTTAATATGACATCACAAAGACGGGAGTCCAAATGGCACCATTTCTGAACACAGGCTGGGTGCAAAATCTCACAGTTTGAGCTAGTTAGCCAATCAGACCCAAATGTACATGCACAAGCACTGAACAGGTTATTTTTTCTTCTTTTTTCCCCTTCAATATGGGACCTTTAAAGTGCATTATTGCATTACTTTGCACAAGGACAATGATATAGGAAACTATTTTGAAGATTTATCAAATAAATATACTATTCAATTAGTCGACACAGTGCTATGACTATTAATTCACTATTGACTATTAATTATACTACGTATTTATTGACTATTTTAGTCAAGGACAGCCCTAATAGGAACACACATCTGTAGAAGGGAATAGTGGCACAGCATAGTGCGCAGGTGAAGTCTACACTCCTTGCAAGGCAAAGCCTCAGACTGTAGTTATATATATATATATATATATATATATATATATATATATATATATATATATATATATATATATATATATAGAGTCTGCAGTCAACAATTTATCTCTTTAGCCTTTCCTTTTCATTTCTCCACATTTCTTGTGTCAGGGAGAAATATCATGGCAATTGACGCCACAGGAGGGATGAGGAGTCTACACTGCTCTCACAGGTTGCCGTAGAAACCAGCCAGGGCCATTTGTTACAATTTGCTCCGTGGCACCGAGATCAAAAAGCTCGGTACCCAAAGGTTAAGGTGTATATTTAGTTGATTTATATCTATATCCATTTATATGATGTAAATATACTTGGGTTCTGTTGTTTTTTTCTTGGTACACAGTGCTTTGGGGGGTTACGTAGGGTGGGGTTTTATGTCGTTCCCTGTACACATTGTAAAATGTAATGAACTTTGTGGTTTGTCGTCATGCGGTTAAGCCCTCAGGCGAGTCCAAGTAGTGAAATTTACTTTGGCGTCCGACCTTCTCCCCGTCCTTTCTTCCTCCGACCCCGGCCCCGTGACCTCCGACCCCCGGCCCTGCAAAAGTCTTGGTTTAAATGCCATTCCCGCTCCGCCCTCCCTGCTCCATTGAAATGTTGGCGGTTTGTTTACGAGAGTGCGAGCAGCTCTTTGTGGCTCCTCCACTCTGCTTATGCGAAGGAGGCGAACAACTAGTGAAAGACTCAACCCCTCCCCCCTCTCTCTCTCCCTCGCTCTCTCGCCCCCCCCCCCCCCCCCCTCTCTCTCCAGAAGCAGTTTGAAAAGGACAGACAGTGCTCTCAGCCTCCATCGCTGCACCCAGAGGATGGCGGGCCAGTGATGCCTGACTGGTGAGTACACTCTTCTTCTCGCTCCATTTTCTCAGTTCACGATGTAGGTCATTGTTAAAAAAAATTATAATGTATTCCTTCCGGGTCCTCAGACTATTATTTCTACACTGTGGCGTTTTTTTGTGGCATAAAATTTTTCCGCTGTGATTAAGTTTCATGCAACACATAACTTCCTTCCCACTACCCCGTGATTCATATAACGCCTTCTTACTGTCCCTCTTCTGATTATCTGACCTACAAGTGCTTATTTCTCTTGAGATGGTCCGTCTTCAAACCTCCTTACGGCTCTACTGGGATTTGTGAGCCTTGCCCCTATCTCTCCCCCCCTCTCTCCTCTGTCTCACTCTCTGTACCCCCCCCCCCCCCTTTCTCACCGTGGCTCCTGTCCTGTTGTAAAAGTGAGGCAGCCTTTTTATGTGAGAGCCTTTCTATTCTGATTGGGAGAAGAAGTGATTTGAAAAGCAGCATGAGCGTGGCGGCGTGATGGAGGAGAGGAGGACAAGGAGAGGAGGAGGAGGAGGAGGAGGTGGGGGAGGAGTAAGGGGGGCTTTATCCAGGCTGCTAATGATGGAATTGAATGTTTCCCTCTCCTGCCACTCTCTCTCTCTCTCTCTCTCTCTCTCTCTCTCTCTCTCTCTCTCTCTCTCTCTCGCTCTCTCTGTCTCTCTCTCTCTCTCTCTCTCTCTCTCTCTCTCTCTCTCTCTCTTTCTCTCTCTTTCTCTCTCTCTCTCTGTACTTCTCCTTCTCTTTTCTTCACCATCTCTGACTGTGAATAAGTCCAGTAAAGGCATCCCTATAGCTAATTCATCCTGTGTGGTGTAATCATGGCTCAGATCAGATGTGATATAATTCCACAGCCAGTGGCGTTGTCACTGCCATGCCAATGTGTGGGTGTTATGCTATATAGAGTCCGTTTCAGATGGTTAATCAATACTTTTTGTATTCTGCCTTCCTAGCTGCACTTAATGGTAAACGTGCTATGAGACCACATTGTGTTGGTATATGAATAGCAAAATCAGTGGCAGAGAAATCCCTCTCCAATCATGTCACTTGTTCTGCTGAATCAATTGATGAATACAGTACCACCAGCCCCCTGCAATGTGCTCTATCAAATGAACAAAGTGGGGGAATTTAACTTCAGTGCCTGAGAGGGTTTATCTTTGACTGAATGAATGTCCAGACGGGAGGGGGAACATTTAGCCCATCTACCGAGGACCAAACTCTCAGGAAAGGCCCAGGCCAATTTATCATGAAAGGCCAATTCTGTTTCAATTCCCCTCTCTTCCCTGTGTTGTATTTAATAACCCCACAGGCAGGCCCTGGCATTTGCTTACATTCCGCTCAGATATTCCGCTTGCGCAGCGCTCGCCTCTTTCTCGCTTGCTCTGCTCGATTCAATTTGTGCCCCAAATGTGTCCTAATGTGTGTCACTGGAACAGAGCTGCAGCAGGGCACTTCTCCGTGTGCTTTGAAGAAGCTCCTCTCTGTTTGCTTTTGGCTCCTCTGCTCCGCTGGGAGGAGGTCAGGGGCTCCACACTAGTGGCTGGCGTGTTCTCTCCTCTTTCCCCGCTGTTGTTTGCTGATATTTGGTTCAATATGACAATAGGCCGGAAGAAAAACAAGCCCCTTTCAAATCTGAATGTGTGTGTGTGTGTGTGTGTGTGTGTGTGTGTGTGTGTGTGTGTGTGTGTGTGTGTGTGTGTGTGTGTGTGTGTGTGTGTGTGTGTGTGTGTGTGTGTGTGTGTGTGAGAGAGAGAGAGAGAGAAAGAGAGAGAGAGAGAGAGAGAGAGAGAGAGAGAGAGAGAGAGAGAGAGAGAGAGAGAGAGAGAGAGAGAGAGAGAGAGAGAGAGATTGGCAGAGACCTGGTAAAAAGTGGGGGACGAGGAACTCATCCCTGGACGGGGCTTTGCTTTTAAAGCACTCTGTTTGTGGCCCCTAGGGCCGAATTAAGGGAGCGTCATTATCCCTGGCAAATTACCACGCTGCCTTTGTGTGGTCTAGCCACGGTACATTAGGATGCCTTAAAACGTGGCCGAGCCGTGCCCATTCAGGGGACAAAAAGAGGGGCCATTGGCAGATCCTTGGCCGGGCTCACAGAGGAGGCATTCACACCACACTGGGGGGATGGTGGTGACCAAGAGCCTCCTCTTCCAAGATGAGTAAAACTCACCCTATAAGGCAAGGCCACTGCAACATACATACATCCTTCACAGAACGCCAGCCTAAAATACGTCCTAATACACTATCCTATCCAGACACGTGTGCTCATCCTCTAACCTTGTAGGGGTTTGAAAGCATAGCCTTGGTTTTAAACACCAATCCAGGTCCATGTACTGTATGATAATGAGCAGGTGCACACACACACACACACACCAGGCAAAGATCAGGATGCATGCTCTGACCAGGTCACCCCAGGAGTTCACAGGTCATTTGAGATAATTGGACACATCCAAGTCCGCTTGTGTCCCCCCTGTCCGATGACCTGCGGAGCTCATTTTGAATGAGCTCAATGGGGTTTTCGCTCTCATTTAGGTTCAAAGGATTTCAACCATTGCCGAGGGCTTGCAACACCCACGTCTCTATAATTAATTGAATCCATCCTCTAGTAGCTTTAGTTGACGTTGAGCCCGTGTTTCAACACCGGTGGGTCAGTTAGCCTCTTAATATGAAGAGATCAGTGCACCGGGGCTAAACATGTTTGAATAGGGTTTTCTCAGAGCGCAAATAATTCAAAATGAACCTTGAGGCTAACTTTAAGCAGCTCAGTGAAACACAAATCAGAAGTTTGCTCTGAGGCTTCGGCTGAAACCTTTGTGTGTTTGCTAGTCTGACCCATAGCCTTTATTTATCATTTAATCAAGTGGAAACTTTACCTCTGCGATTGATGGCCCCCTTGGTTTTATTTTCCTTTTCCCGGGAGATTTCATTACTCTCTAACATTGTTTCCACTTTTTATGAACTCAGTCCCTCGGCAGAAGTAGATGAAGAAAGGGAGGAGGCCTTTGTCCAGGGGCCACGGCGTAGACCCCGAGCCCGTAAATCCTGCACCAATCCTTGGATCATTAAGCTGTGAGCCGTGGGTCTGGAGGTTCTTTATTACACAGCCTGGATCCCCGGCCATAACGCCAAAGCTAACTGGCTAATGATTAGCTGTCGTCTGCAGCCCCACGCTGGGCTAGCAATGCTGCCTGTTGGAATGGGAGGGGGTTGTGAAAACATCTATCTATCTATCTATCTATCTATCTATCTATCTATCTATCTATCTATCTATCTATCTATCTATCTATCTATCTATCTATCTATCTATCTATCTATCTATCTATCTATCTATCTATCTATCTATCTATCTATCTATCTATCTATCTATCTATCTATCTATCTATCTATCTATCTATCTATCTATCTATCTATCTATCTATCTATCTATCTATCTATCTATCTATCTGGTTACATTAAGAACTTTCTCCCTCAGTCTGCTCATTGCCTTGTTTGCGGTCTGTGTCTTATGTGATACATCTTCTTGACAGTGAGGGGTAGCCTAATTAGCTGAAAGCAAGGCTCGGGGAGAGAGCGAGGGAGGTTTGTGTGGACTCAACCCCAACCTGTGCAGCTGGATCCTGGCCTCCATCACCTCTGCTCCTCTGACCCTCAACACAGGAGGCCTCCGGGGCTGGGTCCTGAGCCGGGCTGTGTCCTGAGCCCCCTCCTCCACTCCCTGTGCACCCATGATTGTGTAGCCATGCACAGCTCCAACATGATAGTTGAGTTTGCCGATAACACGACAACGATAGGACGATAGGAAACGGCCTACAGGAGAGAGGTCAAACCTGGCATAGCAGTGCCAGGCGAACAACCTCTCTTTCAACGGTGATACGACCAAGTTGTGTCGTTATATGTACGTTATATGTGACAAATAAAACAAAACTTGCCGTGGACTACAGGAGAGGGTGGGAGAGGCTGGACCCCATCAACATCAATGGGTCTGCTGTGGAGATAATCAGCAGCTTCACCTGTGACGGGCACACCGGCCAGGTGGTGAAGAAGGCACAGCAACGCCTCTTTCCCCTCAGACAGCCGCAAAAATGTGGCATGGATCCAAGATCCTACGATCCTGACCTTATGCCTGGTATGGGAACTGCTGTGCGGAACAGCCCAGAGCATCAGCAGATGTGACCTTCCTTCCATTCAGGACATATATAATGGACAGTGTGTCAGCAAGGTCTGCAGGATTATGAAAGACCCCAGCCACCCCAGCCGTGGACTGTTTCAGCTGTCTGGAAAACACTACTGCTGTCCAGTGTTGGGCAAGTTACTCAGGAAGTGTAATTAGTTACTGATTACTCCTTTTAAAAGTAATCAAAGTTACTTTACTGATTACTTTGTACTCAGTAAGTAATTAGGTACGTTACTAGTGAATGTTACTCATTATTTTCGCTCAACCCCCCTCCGAGAAAGTAACGTACAACCCGTTCCGTTCTGTTGTTAGCCGTCCAGATGTCAGCTGGGGTGAGAAGAACAAGTCTACCTCTCCGAATGTGGCCTTCAAATGAGCTTCCATTCCACCGCATATTCTCTCTCTCTCGCTCTCTCTCTTTCTCTCTCTCTCTCTCTCTTGCTAACGTCTTTCTCTGTTGGCAGTTTGACATTGTTCTTTGTGGGTATTTTCTCGTTGATGATACGTCGAAATGAGGGCGGTTCAACCGTGGAAATAGTTCAACCTCCTCGACGATATACCCGGCGACGAGCTTCTTCAGACTTTCTCTACTCATGGGTGGAATTTGCCCTGATCCAGTTTCTGATGTTGTGTTTCCCGCGGTTGCAAACGTTTTGCTCCCCCCACATAGTTTACAACAGACAGCTATTGATGGTGTAAAGTTACCTCTCTTCCTCAACCTCCATGCTGCTTTTTGGCTAGTAGCCGATGTGACCTCGCTCTGACCTGCCGGCCCACATGCACACGTCATCCGCTGAGGACCACTCTCCTGTACTTGTATGAAGATGTGACAATGGATCATCTGAATCTGAATCTGGACTGTAAATCGTTTGCATTCGTGTGAACTGTATGTTTGGTTGTGAAGCTGCATTCCTACGTGCCGTGCAACACACTGTATACAGTTTGCCTGCCTGTGTTTTGTGGATATGACAAACATTATATTTGCTCCCTCTTATCTCTGATGATATACAAATTGCTTCATCTCTACAAAGCTGAGAGAGAGAGTCCTCCGTGAGAAGTAGAGAGTGAGAACCGGTGTTTTGGATAATGATCACCGTTCATTCTGTAATGGGAGTCTCACTCACATAATAGCTCAGTTTGAAAATATTCCAGCTATGTGGCTGTTATATAATACATCTCATTCTGAGATGAAAATAATGACAATAATGACGATAATAGTCCCCCCCCCCCCACCTACAGCAATGATCACAAGTCAATAATGTAGTTGCATATTGAGAGTGGATGTTCAGTCTGCTTATTGTGGTCAATAATGAACTTTGAACTTGAAACCCAGCTCACGTAACTGACCCTTACCCTGTTCCCTGAAATCCAATCAGAGTGTCTCTGGGTATGTGACTGTACGACACAGAGGTCTCACCTGAACCTGACCTCAGACCCGAAATGCAACCCCGCGGTGGCAGGCTGCGGTGGTCCCAAGCCAATACGTTCAGTTCCTGGTCCATGGGGGATTGTGGGAAGCACCAAGCACCAGGGCCCTCATTTATCAATTTTCCTCAGAAAATGTTCTATTTCCACACGTAAGCACAGAATTTAGAATGTGTGCACGCACAAAAAAAACGGGATTTATCACACGTGCGTACACAGGTCCTACGCACACCTGTCATGATAAATATCACCTTGGTCCTACGCCGAGGCTCGTGCACACTTTCACGTATTTGCATACCAAAACCGCCCCGATTAACCATATACGGTAATGGAACACCCCCATGAAATGTGGAAAAATGGACTAAACCGAGGGAAGCGTGTTATGAGACAGGCTGACAGACGTGTACACGTACGGTGATGTCGGATATGATATCTATTAACCATTGCTGCCTGGGCAGCGCAAACACTAATAAAGACCGTGCTGGAATATGACTGCCTTTTTCCGTTTTGTTTGATTAATACCCAGGGATTAAAGTTCTCCTCAATTTTATTCCAAATCGCGACGGATTTTCCGTCAATTTTCTACCTGCTGCATATGATTTCTAGAGGCATACAATCTATTTTGATGTCAGTATTGGGTAGCATATATAAACAATAATACGAGAGCATATACAAGAACAATGAATCTCACTGCCATGTATGATGTAGCCTGCCTATGTGATCAATACAAACTGAATTCCATCATGTTTGTGTGCGGGAGCTCACAAGGCTGTTGTCACAATGGGTGGTACAGTAATAACAGTCTACACAATATCACGATGGACCATGCCATGTAGCCTATGTTCTATTATGACATGACATGACGACAAATGTTCTAGAATGTTTGATTATGACAGCATGCCTATGATCAATAAAAACGCGAACTTGAATCCCATCATCATATTTACATTGTCTGTCCACTATCTTTATTACTTTGTTATCCCCCCCCCCCATCTATGTAAAGCGACCTTGCATGGGTCTCTTGAAAGGCGCTATGTAAAATGAAGCTATTATTATTGTTGTTGTTATTATTATTATCATGTCTGTGTGCTGAGCTCAGTGAAGTTTCAACGGAGTGAGGTAATCTATTCTAATCAACAAATTGAAGTAGAAAGCATTCCGTTGTGGCCAATCTTATTTGGAAACATGACAAGTCGCTTTAGCCTATATTCTCAAATTGCATTTAATGGCTGAATGAATGAAAACTTTATTTAACAGATTGCAGAATGGGTACAATACAGTACGGCTCAATACACACAATTGTTAAGGGGATGCAGACCAGAGAAAGACTTTTGTCTTGTTTACATCAGGGTCCCCCAACTCGAGTCCTCGATATCCTCGCGGACGGACCAGTATACCTTTATATCATATCATATTCATATTCATATCATAGTTTACTCTATCAGCCTACCAGCATGTAATACGTTCTTTGTTAGAACTCAACTCGTTATTATTTTGCGCATAGATTGCAGAAATACGGGGACGTTTTGATTTAGGCTTTGACACAGAATACAAGTCATGATATCACCCACACGATATATGCTCTGTGTCCAGAGCATGTATGCTTTTCATTCATTTAAGACACATTTATTGCAAGGGTTTTGTATACACATACACTCAACAAATAACCTCTGTCTGTTCTCGTTGCAATGCGTTTATATCGTGGGTGTTCATATGACTTGTATTCTGCTTACAGCTTCGGGGTTCCACTTATTACGTTTAACAATGGCAAAGCCTTTTATATATAATCAAAACGTTCCCGTATTTCTGCAATATATGCGCAAAATAATAACGGGTTGAGTTACGCGGAGCGCAGTCAGTGCTTATTTCCGCGTTGTAAAAATTTTCTACCACCGGGCGCCAACTACGCATGGTCCGACCTGTGCTTAAATATACGCACAAAGTCAAGCACAAGTTCAAATAGATAAATCCCACACTTTGCTTAGGAATGGTCGTACGCACGGCTTAAGCACATATCTGTGCGTACGTCAGGTTGATACATGAGGGCCCTTGTCTTTAGTGCCAGGACCAATTATCAATTCCTGGCTGTAATCCTGTGTTTGCTGCTTAATCATTCAGCAGGGATTAGAGGGATGTGTGTTTTCAAATTATAGACCTGTGCTTTCCCCTCCTCTGTAGGGGTGAACCTCAAGACCAGTCGTTCTCTCTACATTCTGTCCACACCACGTTCTCTCCAGGCCACGTTCTCTCCATGCCACGTTCTCTCCAGGCTATGTTCTCTCCACACCACGTTCTCTCCACACCACGTTCTCTCCACACCACGTTCTCTCCAGGCTATGTTCTCTCCACACCACGTTCTCTCCACACCACGTTCTCTCCACACCACGTTCTCTCCAGGCCATGTTCTCTCTACACCACATTGTCTATACATTCTATCTACATTCTCTACACACCACATTCTCTCCACACCACGTTCTCTCCACACCACGTTCTCTCCACACCACGTTCTCTCCACACCACGTTCTCTCCAGGCCATGTTCTCTCTACACCACATTGTCTATACATTCTATCTACATTCTCTACACACCACATTCTCTCCACACCACGTTCTCTCCACACCACGTTCTCTCCACACCACGTTCTCATCCACACCACGTTCTCTCCACACCACGTTCTCTCCACACCACGTTCTCTCCACGCCACGTTCTCTCCACACCACTGTCTCTCCACACCACGTTCTCTCCAGGCCACGTTCTCTCCACACCACGTTCTCTCCACACCACTGTCTCTCCACACCACTGTCTCTCCACACCACTGTCTCTCCATACCACGTTCTCTTCACACCACGTTCTCTCCACACCACTGTCTCTCCACACCACTGTCTCTCCACACCACTGTCTCTCCATACCACGTTCTCTCCAGGCCACGTTCTCTCTACATTCTATAGTATCTACATATCTACACAATCCCAATGAGGTTGATGTCACCATAAATCACTGTGAGAAGGATGGAGTGGGACACTGAATCTCTCTCTCCCTCTCTCTCTCTCTCTCTCTCTCTCTCTCTCTCTCTCTCTCTCTCTCTCTCTCTCTCTCTCTCTCTCTTGAAAACACAATCAGTCATTCCCCTCTCACTTCCTCTCACACTTGGAGAACAATAGGTTTCATTGACCTTACAGGAGAACTCATTACCCATTTCTAAGGCGTTTATCATGACACACTTTCATTCGAAGCACCTATGCAGAAAACTTTTAGATCAAAGGAATAATATTAATGCACATAAGCCACGAAAGAGAATAATATAGAATGATGGCTGCCAATCATAAATAAAGGATCTGACTGAATAATCAGCCCGGTTGAGAATCCTTTATTTCAGGTGGACATGCTATGTATTTATGTTGCCTTTGTGCGGCCAGTGTGTCCAGTGCAGTCTGTGAAGCGGTGGACTTGAGACAGAGGTGAGGCTGGCGGGAGTTGTTCTATGTCTTGTTTTGATCTTCTCCCTCCTTGCTTCCTCCGTGGTTACATGCTGGAGCATCTTCCTCTGGCTTTCTTGCAGTGGTAGAAGAAGTACACAATTCCTGTATTTAAAGGTACACGCCAACATTTTGGGAAATGTTGATAGATACCAGTATCCTCTCTGTGCGTTCAGTAGAAAGCTATCTCGCTGCACGTTAGCCTAGCTTAACACAATGAATGGAAGCAGACATGGCCGGTTAGCCTGCGGGAGAGGTGTTAGTTGGACAATGCCTAGGCTAACCGGTCATGTCCGCTTCCATTCATTGTGCTAAGCTAGGCTAACGTGCAGCCAGATAGCTTTCTACTGAACGCACAGAGAGGAAACTGGTATCTATCTTCTTGTCTCTCTCTCTGGAGAAGACGGTAGGCTAATTTCCCAAAATGTGGAGTGTTCCTTTAAGTAAAAGTAGAAATACCCAGATAAACGAGTACTCTGGTAAAAGTAAAAGCCCTCCTTTCAAATTCTACTTAAGTAAAATTAGAGACGTATTTGCTATTGAATGTACTTAAGTATCTAAAGTAAAAGTGTGCATTCTACGTGATGTAGAGAAGCTGCCTATTCTCGGTCCTTGCTCCACAATGGTGGAACGAACTTCCCCACCACAGTTAGGACAGCCGAAACCTGACCAATCTTTCGCCGTCGACTAAAGACACACTTCTTCAATCAATATCTGAAATGAAAAAAAAAAATACCTTCTTACTGTCATCTACTATCATGCACTCTTCCTAATACAGTATGTCTCTACTACTATGGACTCAACACTGCAGCACTCAAGTTTCAACACTTTTGTGAACATTGTTACTCAGCCGATAGAGTTGTACCCATCCTGCTGACTTGTCGTACAGAACTTGTACATCGCTTTGGATAAAAGCGTCAGCTAAATGACTAAATGTAAATGTGAAATGTGTATTCCAGTACTTGGGAGCGTTCAATCCTCGATCCGCTGACCTCTAAAGGTTATGTTAAAGTGGTATGTGGTCCAGTTATGCTGCTCTGATTACGTCCTCTTTTTTTCTCCGATCAAATCTACTGATTACGTCCTCTTGAAGTCGGCTTTAAATGTGAAAGTACATCATCTTCATAAATGTTTGCCATGTTTTCTATGCAAAATATTTTTTTTCAAAGTAACTAGTAACTGATGGGTTCAGATACATTTTGTGGAGTAAAAACTACAATATTTCCCTACAATTAAAATACTAAAAAGTTAAAACTAAAAAGTACAAGTACAGTACTTGAGTAAAAATACTTTCCGCCGCTGGTTTCTTGCTTTCTTGCTCACTCACAGCAGCCCGTCCCACTCGGCTCTGCTGGCGATCTGGCACGCTGAATCAACCCCCGCCCCCCCCGTCAAGGAGGTGCCCGCGAAACAACTCGATCCGCATGTAATAAAAAATGCTGTATCAAGACTGACATCAAATCACTTCGTTGCCGCACGTCTACTCTCCCGCCGAACTGCGACTGCGCCGTGGGACCATACACCGGGGATGTGTGAAATAATCTCAAAATAGTGTAATTCATGATTTGAGTTTTGATCCAGGTGCCACAGCCTCTGACATTTACCTCTGTTCTGTGGGCTTCAGTAAAGAAAGAAAACAAAACCGTTTATTTCAAATGCCAGCCATTCAAAGGCTATTTGCCCCACTGGTGTGTGTGTGTGGCTGGCTGGCTCTTGCAAGACTCCCTCACCTAGTTTTGAAGCCTTTGCCAAGGCTTTAAAAAAAATTCACAAAGGCATTTTTCGAAGATGAACTAAATTTTTTGCACGGTTTTTCCTCTTTGTGTGTTTAGTCTGCAGGTCCTTTGTGTCTCCCCAGTACTGACATTAGTTGGTCGGGCTGACTGAGAAGAAGGCCTGATTAGTCATGCCCTCTGCTGATGCTGCAGTCAAAAACATTAAACATCTCCCCTGTGTAAAAAAAAAATAAAGAAGAAAAAGAGCTTGGATTAGTGTTAAAGAATCACGCTAAACGGGCTGAGAGGATTACTTAATAATTAGGCCTATAATTGGGTCTTTAGAAGTCATCCTATCTCTGCCAACAGGTCATGGACAATAGGCGTGCCTATGAATTTTTGTTTGCGCTGCATCCCAGATGATATTGTGCATGTTTTTTACGGCGGTGCCCATTCGAAAACCACCCACACGCATCCAAGATATCTGCACTGCAGAGTCACAATTTACTACTCAGCATGATCATACTGCTCGTGTGTAGAAGTGTAGAGAGGAAAACGAACAAACAGAGAGAAATTGTAAAAAAAAAAAAACAGTTCTTGTGCCATGTGTGATTATGCTTACAATCACAGTCTACAATGCCCCCCCCCCCCCCCCCCCCCCCCCCCCTGCAGACACCCACCCACCCCACCTCACAAAGACAGACGGCTCGCTTTTTGCATTCTAAATGCGGCATTTGGGGCGTCAGGGTGGGCTTGGTGACGATATTCACTCAGCCGTTCTCATTTTCATCTCCAGATTTCCTGGCAAGTCGCCCGGGTCATGCATCAAGACAACAGTAACGAGACATCGTGTTGTCAGACCACATTGCAATTAAAACAGGATACAAGATGTCTTCTTTTTTATTCTATTTTTCGAATTACATCACAATGGATTTAATTCTAGCTGTGCACTCCGCGAGCCGTACAGTGTTGGGTTTGATCATCTCTCTCCTGCGAGAGGACGTTCCATTGACTGTAATCAATGGGCTAAAAGGGACTGGTGGAAAAGGCCACCGCACACTGACGCTGTTCGGGAAATAAACTTTTATGAGTTTATGGAGTGGAACAAATTACATACAAAACTGTTGTTGTTGTTGTTGTTTATCTGCGCTTAAAAACACCATTTATCAGTGTAGAATATTCCATAGATACAAATCTAATGATCTTTTAAAACGATCATTTAATGATCAATTAACATTAACGATGCTATGATAATGATCCTTCTGGAGGGGGCTTCAGCATAGTCAGTCCTTTCATAGTTGCCACAAAACCTGGATGTTTTAACAGTGTAAAAACACATGCTCAAGGCTCGCTCAGTCGAGCCCATTCCTTTTCTGTCGGCTGGTAAAACGCCCTGATGGGCAATCTCAGTCCCCCCTCCCCCTTGCCCCCATGCATCCTCTTCTTCCTCTTTGTTTTTGTTCCTCTCTTGAAAACAAGTTGACAGCCCCGAGGTAAAGCGCTGATAGCAGCTACCGTTGGCACAAGGAAACGGCGTGTGGTTAACCTCAATTAGATGTGCCTGACCACTTCCAAGCTTCCATTTCACCATGGTGTGTGTGTTTGTGTGTGTGTGCGTGTGTGCGTGTGTGTGTGTGTGTGTGTTTGTGTATGTGTGTGCGTGTGCATCCGTGTGTGTGTGTGTGTGTGCGTGTGCATCCGTGTGTGTGTGTGTGTGTGTGTGTGCGCACGCCTGTGCGCACGCCTGTGCGCACGCCTGTATGCATCACAATTGCCTGGTTGAAGGGAGCCACATCACAAGCTCCAATGAAAGCTTTATTGCAGGTTTATTGATATAATGTCCGTCCACATTGCTCTGTATAAACAATAGTTAAGACAACAATGCCATTGCTCGCTGTCTGACTCTCACATCGTAAGATTCTGCAGAGAAACGTCCCCGCCGGGACCATTTGCAATAACTCGCTCCATAAAATCCGACAGCAATTTGAAATGATAAAGTTAAAAGGAGTGCACTCCGAATCCTTCTGCCCATTATGTGACATTAAAGCGTTCTCCGGTTTAGACTTTCTACTCTGCACACACTTATTACACTTTAATCCTGTGTAATAATCCTGACCTGAGGTGAGGTTTTACTTTATTTACCCAGGGTAGGTTGGCTGAACATGAATGCGCCTTTTCAGCAACGCCTTGCTTCACAACTCACACTTGGACGCTGCCCAGTACAACCACAGTCTGACACTGTTGACCACTAGAAGCTGCCCAGTACAACCACAGTCTGACACTGTTGACCACTAGAAGCTGCCCAGTACAACCACAGTCTGACACTGTTGACCACTAGGAGCTGCCCAGTACAACCACAGTCTGACACTGTTGACCACCAAGCAGACCACTGGAGCAGTTAGAGATTAAGTGCCTTGCTCAGGGGCACTTAAGCAGTTGGTATTGAGGGACGGGAGAAAGTTATTTATTCACTTCCCTACCCCGATTCTTCCTGTGTGTGTGTGTGTGTGTGTGTGTGTGTGTGTGTGTGTGTGTGTGTGTGTGTGTGTGTGTGTGTGTGTGTGTGTGTGTGTGTGTGTGTGTGTGTGTGTGTGTGTGTGTGTGTGTGTGTGTGTGTGTGTGTGTGTGTGTGTGTGTGTGTGTGTGTGTGTGTGTGTGTGTGTGTGTGTGTGTGTGTGTGTGTGCGTGTGTCCTCAGAGATATGGATGGGAAGCTGTGAGTCTCAGATCTGAACTAGCCTCACCTCTCAGAAGAGAAGGCAAAGTTAGCTCTATTGCGATTTGTGTGTACGTACTGTATGTATGAATATACTGTACAAAGCTCTATAATGAACCGCTACAGATTCTGAGGGATCAGTCAATGACTCATCAGTTCACATTGTGTTTTCAAAGGGATCAACAGAAAGCTATAAAGGCTAGTTGGGGTGAAAACACAAGCCGCTGCTGAAATACAGCATGAAATTACCCCCCTCTCTCCAAAGTCTCCTTTCAAATCCTTCTTCTGTGGTTTTCTGGAAAAGTCATTAAGGCGCCATCACCCGAAATGAACAGCTCGGCTGGAGGATTTGAAAGGAGACTTCAGAGAGAAAGGGGTAATTTCATACTGTATTTCAGCAGCAGCTTGTGTTTTCACCCCAACTAGCCTTTGTCGAGACTCTGAGCTTTCTGTTGATCTCTTCGAAAACACAATGCGAACTTGCAATAATCAGTCAGTACGAGTTTTTGACTGAACCCTCCGAATCTGTGGCGGTTTGTTATAGAGCTTTGTATATACATACATACAAACCTGAATAGAGCTGAGACAAAGTGGACATTTGAGAGAGGAACGAAGGACCTTTAAAGACTTAAAAGGTTTACTACTCCGGTGTGGCTGGGTAGCGTAGAGGTCTAAGCACTCGCTGTGAGGTCACAGAGACTCTGGGTTAGAATCAAGAATCAAGAGGTTTATTTGTCACATACATACCAGGGCATACAGTGAAATGCGGGTGGTCATGCCCGCATTGATTGTGCAAAATACAATAATAAAAATAGGCATAGAAAAAAATAAACATAGAAAAAATAAAATAGGTGAGACACAAGATATGCATGGTAAAAAAAGACATGCTAAGTTCCTGAGAAACTGGTTCCTATATACACTACTATACAATTTACAATTTTTAACTCTTAATGTATCTAAACTATACTTATTATGGTTTGTATAGCGACCCCAATAGCACAACACAAGACAGGTATGAGAGTTAGCCAAAAACAGGGCATTATTTATTTCACAGGGAAAAAAGGGAGCACTGACCCTTTAAGGGTGAACGAAGAAAAAACATCCAGGACATCACGGAAATGTTCAGGTAGTCAAGAGACTCACCAGGCAAAGGTGCCGACAGGGAACTTGAGAAACGAGGACCGCACGGAAGCGGTGATCACACAGGGAATATCCACAGGAGCATGAAAACGTCCCAGCAGGAAAACTACTCCGACGTCTCACACTGGGGATGCGGCAGTAGGTAGTAGGATGTAGATGGCACGACGTCTCACGCCGGAGACGCGGCAGTAGATGGTAGCAATGTAGAATGGCATGACGTCTGGAGTGAGAACATAGGGATCCTCCCGTGGAAGTCTAGAGAGCGAAGACGATGGCCCACTCCAGGAAACGGCGGTAAATGGTAGCGTACAGAACGACCAGGCAATGAGTGGAAGGCAGTCGGCAATCCTTATGCTCTCCATGATCTGATTGCCAACCACTCTCAGGTGCGTGAAACTGATTGTTCGGCACGCCCCTCGTTGGGAAGCTGGCAGAGTTCCACCAGCCCTCACAGTACCCCCCCCCCCCTCCAGCTGTCAGGTATACCTACCTACGGCTTGGTCATTTACATTTTACATTTACATTTTGTCATTTAGCTGACACTTTTATCCAAAGCGACTTACAAGTTCTGCACGAAAAGTCAGCAGGAAGGGTACAGCAATGTTCATCAAGCAGTTCTGAAACTTGGGTGCTGCAGTGTTGAGTGTATAGTAGTAAAGACATATTAGTATAGTAGGAGGAGTGCATGATAGTATAAGACAGTACGTTTTTTTTCTCTTCATTTCAGATATTGATTGAAGAAGTGTGTAGTTGTGTAGTTAGAGACCATTGACTAGAGGTAGGCGGGGAGCCAGGTCGAGGACCTTGAAGCGGATTCGTGCGGCAATGGGGAGCCGGTGCAGGTCCCTAAGAAGTGGGGTAACAACTGACTTTGGTAGGTTGGAGATCAGATGGGCAGCTGCATTCAGGTTGAGTTGAAGGGGCTTGGTGGCGGTGGTCGGTAGACTAGCGAGCAGTGCATTGCAGTAGTTGAGACGAGACATGACTGTTGATTGGACAAGGAGTTGAGTGGCTTATTTTGTCAGGAAGGGGTGGATCCTTCTGACATTGCTCAGGAGGAATCAGCAGGTTCTGGTCGTTGCAGCGATGTGAGTGGAGCGAAGTTCAGCCGATCGTTCGAAGGGTCGTCCCTATGAACTCAATTGGCAGTGTTAGCGGGTGGGAAGCCGGTGGGGTATGAGTCCTGGTCGTTGCCACAGCGACTCCTACTGGTCGGTCGTGGCGCCTGTTCAGCAGGGAGGGGATCTTGGGGAGATACTGTAGTATGAACCTCAGCACACGTTATGTTCACCCAGTGAAACTCCTCGCTGTCAGGTGAAAAGAAGCGAGTCCACATGTATCAGAGGAGGCATGTGGTAGTCTACACCATCCCCAGACCGACAGTAGGGCAGTGCAACGACCAGGAAGGGAATTGGCAGAATGACTAAAAAAAGGTTTACTACTCCTCAATGGCTTGCCCAGTCACGATGATGTTTGAAATGTGCAGTAACATTGTGATATCCTAGCCTCATGAGGCATAAAATTATACTACCACAGCGTATTCATACGTCCTTGGCCGTTCACGTGATTCATCATGTGTGGCATCTAGTCACCACCGCTTTGGAAAGTTGCATAATAAAGACAGTGGATAAGAAGCCCCGGGCCGTGTCAGGGTTTTCCCCAATGTGTCGGCCCGGCAGCACATGTCAAGTTCTGTAATCTGAAGTTTAGAATTTACATTTAGCTTTTTTGGTGTTGTTTAAAGCTCGCTCCGCCGGTAGTATATTGTAGGAATACATTCACCGCTGCTAGGTAACTGTGACCAGGGATTTCCCAGGCTTTTTTGGGACTTAGGTGCTGTGTCGCTGGTGAATGTTGAGTGGGGGTGGGGTGGGGGGGTCTGATGTGTGTGTTGGGGATCTGTGTGGAGTGAGTGGGAGAGAGAGAGAGAGAGAGAGAGAGAGAGAGAGAGAGAGAGAGAGAGAGAGAGAGAGAGAGAGAGAGAGAGAGAGAGAGAGAGAGAGAGAGAGAGGGAGAGAGAGAGAGAGAGAGAGAGAGAGAGAGAGAGAGAGAGAGAGAGAGAAAGAAAGAGAGAGAGAGAGTTTGTATGTGTACACAATACAGCAGCTTCTCTTTGATGAATAACATCAGTCTGAAGCCAGATCTGACCAGCCTGTGGTCTTACAAAACATTAGCAAAGCCAGAGCTACTAGACTGTGACCAAAATGGTTGTATAGCAAAAAAAATACTAAACTTTGTACTGTCTTTTACTATTATGCACTTTGCTACTAAGTGCCTATTACTACCTACTATGCTAATATCTATACTTCAACACTGTTTGACGGACAATCTTACTTACCCTTAGCTGCCAGAGTTGTACCCTTCCTGCTGACCTGTTGTACAGCACTTGTAAGTCCCTTTGGATAAAAGTGTCAGCTAAATGACTAATGACATTTTCTTTTTGGAAAGTGCAAGTTCATATTTGACTTGGTCGCATTCTGTCCCTTTTTTTTATTAGGTAGATTTCTTTTTTAACCCTTAAACCCTTAAGTCTTATAATGGCAGGGAAAACACTGTCAGTAACCCTACTCCGTTACTGTACGTCCCACTATTGGATCTTAAGTGATGATGTCTAAGCTCCTTGTATTCTATAGACCTGTTTCTGGATGCATGTGCAAGACACTACTCAGTCCAAATGGCAGTTATTGTGTCAATTATATATAAAAAAAAGAAAAAGCCCACACTGAGTTTCTTTTTTACAATATAGACATTCCATTCCATCATATTGCGATTGCGATAAATTAGACATATTACTCACACCTATGGTAATATGCGTACTGTGCACATAATATATGTGTGTGTGTGTCTATATTAGTGTACGTGTGGGTGGTGGTGACACATGTCTCGGTATATGTGTCTCGCCGAACATGGGAGTTGCTGTCTATCATAACGAGACCAATTAACAACAAAGTGAGACATGCTGGATCTCCCAGGGGGCAGTGCTGCCGACACTCCTGACCTGCTGCATCCATCCTGAAGGTGCCGGGAGGCTGAGTCTGAGGAGCCCAGTCTGAGGAGCCCAGTCTGAGGAGACTTGTTAGGAGGCAGTCAGAGAGCGCTCCCACTCTGCCTACAGCACCAGCTGTAATGATACCAGACACACAAACACACACGGATGCTCACAATCGCACACAGGTACACAGAGACCTACAGAGTAAAGACACACAAACACACACGGATGCTCACAATCGCACACAGGTACACAGACACCTACAGAGTAAAGACACACAAACACACACGGATGCTCACAATCGCACACAGGTACACAGAGACCTACAGAGTAAAGACACACAAACACACACGGATGCTCACAATCGCACACAGGTACACAGAGACCTACAGAGTAAAGACACACAAACACACACGGATGCTCACAATCGCACACAGGTACACAAACACCTACAGAGTAAAGACACACAAACACACACGGATGCTCACAATCGCACACA
Organism: Notolepis coatsorum; assembly: GCF_963971535.1. NCBI lineage: Eukaryota > Metazoa > Chordata > Actinopteri > Aulopiformes > Paralepididae > Notolepis > Notolepis coatsorum. The sequence continues at coordinate 180,440,087 of NC_140167.1, forward strand.
GGTACACAGATACCTACAGAGTAAAGACACACAAACACACACACGCATGCACACACAAACACACACACACATAGACACACAAACACACACACACATAGACACACACACACACACACACACACACACACACACACACACACACACACACACACACACACACACACACACACACACACACACACACACACACACAGGTACACAGACACCTACAGAGTAAAGACTCACAAACACATGCATGCATGTGCGCGCACGCACGCACACACACACACATGCACACACACACACACCTCAGTGTCATATTGATTTTTTTATCATCTTCCACTTATCAACATTTAATTGGAAGAATCCTGACAGTGATTGTTAGGTGGACTGATCGTTATATAACTGTCAACAACCAAATTAATGCCTCCTCTGAAATTGCTCGCCTTGGCATCACAAAGGCTCTCTCAGCAGAGACCGCGGAGACGGCCGGCAAGCTTTTATTAAAGTTCTGTGGCCGTTCCCCAAGTGGTACAATGTAGTGAGTGATGAATGTCCACAGCTAAAATCCAATAAGACGGATTTGGTGAGAACAGCATCTCTCTCTCTCTCTCCCCCTGTCTCTCTCTCTCTCTCCCCCCCCCTCTCTCTCCTTCCCTCTATCTCAATCCTTTCCCACCCAAACGATCAAACTGCTACAAGGAGGCCAAAGTGGGCAATCGTTTGTTCTGGGCAGATCAATGTGCTTCAATCAGCAAGGGAGGCAGATTGTCAGGCTTTGTTCCACCTCTCTGTCTGTCTGTCTGTTTGTCTGTCTGTCTGTCTGTCTGTCTGTCTGTCTGTCTGTCTGTCTGTCTGTCTGTCTGTCTGTCTGTCTGTCTGTCTGTCTGTCTGTCTGTCTGTCTGTCTGTCTGTCTGTCTGTCTGTCCGTCTGTCTGTCTGTCTCTCTGTCTCTCTGTGTGTCTGTTTGTCCGTCTGTCCATCTGTCCGTCCGTCCGTCCGTCCGTCCGTCCGGTCAGAGTCTGAAGTGGCATCAAGGGACCAGAGCCTCATGAACAATGACTGCTGTCTCCATTCAGCCCGTAGGAACTACAAAGACTGACTGCTCTGATGGCTTTCCACCAAACACCAGGGACTTAATGAAATAGAGCTAAATCTAATTGAGTCCACACAAGATTTGTATTGGATTCCAGTGTGGGTGTCTGGAAGCAGTATGGGCGCGAGGTGTGTGTGTGTGTGTGTGTGTGTGTGGGGGGGGGGGGGGGGGGGGGCTGTGTTGATTAAACACCTAATAAAAAACCTGACCTGTAAAAGCTAAGTCAACTCAGTAATTCTCTAATGACCTTTCGGTAGGAATGATTTGTGCCTTTCATTTACTGTTAGTTACCGTGAGTCCGTGTTTGTTCAGCGTTCTTTTTCATTACTGCCCAGAACTGACCAGCAGGAGCTCAGGCATAATGTCCAGCCTTGCCACGAGGTCAGCTACTTGTTACACACTGTACATTTCAACTGCCTTGGCGTCCTGAAATATTAAGTCATTACAGGTTGACAATAGACTTCCCACGGGTGACGTATTTTGGCTGCTTTCTCGCTAGACAATTTCTGTAATCGTTAGCATTGCATTTCAGGTCATTTCGTGTTAGCAATATGGCTCTTAAAATTAGGCTAAATATATACTAAATATATTGCGATATGCTGAGTATTGCGATATTAATATTGCGATATTAATATTGCGATATATTGCGATTTATTACCTTTTTTCAACTGCAAAGTAAAACTTTGTCAACATGTTTTATCTAATAAAATAAAGTTCAGTCTGTTCATCTCACTTCAATAATTTTTATTGCAGAACATGGTATTTTCTCAAGCAGACAGATGTCAACACTGTAATCTGTGTTGCATGTACCTGACAAACTGAACTGTTTGTATTACAGTCATATTCCAACTTAACTGAATGCACATGTGTCCGTGTGTGTGGACTACTGTACTATTACAGATATTGAAATGAACAATGCAACAATGACAGAGTGCTGAATTGTGTTTTTTGTGGCACATTATCCACTACAGGCGCTTTGGCATGCTACCGGTAAACATGAAGTCATTCCAGAATGTGCTGACGGTATATCTGACAAATTCACTAATTTCGAATCTCTCCTCGACACGTTTTACCAGTCTCCCCCCCCCCCCCCCCCCCAAAAAACAACATACACGGCAGCAGTATGTGAACCATGACCTCAGTCTAGTTGGCTATGCAGTCCCGGCTGTGTCACTGTCAGTACACAGTCAGCACAGACACAGTGAGCTGTTTAGAGACTGGAGGAAACATTGTCATTGTCATGGGGATGGGGGCATAAAAAGATACACAAAATACATTATCATATTTATAATATTTCGTGAAATAATGAATATTAACCATCTGAAAAAGGTTGAGAATCAAGGCTACAGTGTGACATCACTGAGAGGCCAGGAAAGCGTGCATCTCGGAAACATCATTTTTTATTTTTTGCCACTACACTATCGTTTTCAAAAACATACACAGTGGAATAAGCCGATGATCCACCAAAGATTAAGATAAATGCACACTGTAATCAGCGGTGCAAAAAAAAAGAAAAAAAGAAGTAATTTGTGTCATCTCAATCCTAGCCGTGTGCGGTCTGCATTTATTAGTGTTCCATTTTCCGCCCTTTGCCCGGCTTCCATTCCTGCCGTCGGAATACCAATTCAAACATTTTCAGCATCCATTCTGGAATTCCAAGCTCCTCAGAGAGAGAGAGAGAGAGAGAGAGAGAGAGAGAGAGAGAGAGAGAGAGAGAGAGAGAGAGAGAGAGAGATGGCATTTGCGTTGATCAGTTATGCACTCAGATCATGCCTTCCCAACGCTTCCCACGTGTGCCCTGGTGTCAATTAAACGCGAGGTATGCCGTGCTCTAGTGAGCCGGCTCCTTCTAATGGGGCTCCATGCTTAGAGAGTGTCCATAATGGAATTAATAATGAGGCACACATGCAGAGGGGGCCCCAGAGTTATCATCGCCATCACACTGACAGGGAATTCATATTCAGCTTGCTTCAGGTTCAGTGGAGCCCATGAGAAATAAAATAAAAAACTGGAGAAGGTTAGCCATATAAATGTGAGTGCTTGTGATTTGCAGTGCATACAATTTGGAAAGGAGTTTCGACGGCCCTGCAATACTTGCAGGCTTTGAGTGGTGGAGGTGAGCGATGGTCTCTGGTGATTTCAATCCAGCTTTATCAGCAAATGGGGGAGGAAGCTGAATGATTACTACTCCGCTGTTATACCTTCACCTGCCATCAACCACAGGAAGATGGGAAGAGTGTTGTTATTAGAGATGTGCAAAACTCACAAAATTACTATTGGATAGTCACTGGGAACTATTTGAATACTAATTGAAAATTGTTAACGAGTGATTTTGTTTTTGCTAGCTAACATGACATAATCAAACAAACGAGCTAGCTGGCTGCTGCCATTGCTAACAGCTAGATATTTGCAAGTTGTAGCAGGCTAACGTTATTTCCAAGATCAAAATCATTCATTCCAAAAGTTACATTGTTGTTGATGCTTGAAATGTCTGAGCTTCCACGTTAACATATAGTTTTGTTTTAACTTAACGTGAGATAATCCAACAAGCGAGCTAGCTGGCTGCTGTCATTGCTAACAGCTAATGCTAGCCGACCAGGCTGGTGTATTTCTGGGAACAAAGGCATTTGTTCTGAATGTTACAGCACTGATGCTTGAAATGTGTGAACTTAGTGAAACAACATGGCAAACGTACAAAACATACTTTCTTCATCTTTCGTTTCTGTTCTTCCAGCTGTTAATAGACTGTTATGCTACCTCGATGCGTGTATATTTTCCCTAACGGAGTTGCACTTCCGCGTTCGGTTTGCGCGATCTGATTGGCCACTGATGTTTTTTTCAGCGCCAATCGCGTTACTCCTAACAAACTGGTTAAGCTTGGCGACTCTTTCGAAGTTGGTTAAGGTTAGGGTTAAGGTTAAGGTTAGGGTTAGTTGGTTAAGGTTAGGGTTAGGGTTAGTTGGTTAAGGTTAGGGTTAAGGTTAGGGTTAGGGTTAGTTGGTTAAGGTTAGGGTTAGGGTAACAGCCTGCTGGCGTGATTGTTAGGAGTAACGCGATTGGCGCTGAAAAAAACATCAGTGGCCAATCAGATCGCGCAAACTGAACGCGGAAGTGCAACTCCGTTAGGGAAAATATACATGCTACCTGGATAGCTGTACCCAGCATGCTGTGCAGTGGTATAACAGGTAATAGGGTCCCATCTCAATACACTACACAGTGTAATTGCCAGTAAAAACAAGGGGAAATATATTTTTGGAGACAAAACTATATTTGCATAAACTATTGATATAATGATTCTTTATAATTTAACGAATATTTTCATATTTGAAAATCAATGCCCATCCCTAGTTGTTATGGTTACTGTTTTGCATCTATCTAACAGCAGAGAGGGTAGATATTGTGGAGGGTCTGTGGTCTAACCTAGAGAGCTGAGAGGGTAGATATTGTGGAGGGTCTGTGGTCTAACCTAGAGAGCTGAGAGGGTAGATATTGTGGAGGGTCTGTGGTCTAAACTAGAGACCTGAGAGGGTACAGTAGATCTTGTGGAGGGTCTGTGGTCTAACCTAGAGAGCTGAGAGGGTAGATATTGTGGAGGGTCTGTGGTCTAACCTAGAGAGCTGAGAGGGTAGATATTGTGGAGGGTCTGTGGTCTAAACTAGAGACCTGAGAGGGTACAGTAGATCTTGTGGAGGGTCTGTGGTCTAAACTAGAGACCTGAGAGGGTACAGTAGATATTGTGGATGGTCTGTGGTCTAAACTAGAGACCTGAGAGGGTACAGTAGATATTGTGGATGGTCTGTGGTCTAAACTAGAGAGCTGAGAGGGTACAGTAGATATTGTGGAAGGTCTGTGGTCTAAACTAGAGACCTGAGAGGGTACAGTAGATATTGTGGAGGGTCTGTGGTCTAAACTAGAGACCTGAGAGGGTACAGTAGATATTGTGGAGGGTCTGTGGTCTAAACTAGAGAGCTGAGAGGGTACAGTAGATATTGTGGAGGGTCTGTGGTCTAAACTAGAGACCTGAGAGGGTACAGTAGATATTGTGGAGGGTCTGTGGTCTAAACTAGAGAGCTGAGAGGGTACAGTAGATATTGTGGAGGGTCTGTGGTCTAAACTAGAGACCTGAGAGGGTACAGTAGATATTGTGGAGGGTCTGTGGTCTAAACTAGAGAGCTGAGAGGGTACAGTAGATATTGTGGAGGGTCTGTGGTCTAAACTAGAGAGCTGAGAGGGTACAGTAGATATTGTGGAGGGTCTGTGGTCTAAACTAGAGAGCTGAGAGGGTACAGTAGATATTGTGGAGGGTCTGTGGTCTAAACTAGAGACCTGAGAGGGTACAGTAGATATTGTGGAGGGTCTGTGGTCTAAACTAGAGAGCTGAGAGGGTACAGTAGATATTGTGGAGGGTCTGTGGTCTAAACTAGAGAGCTGAGAGGGTAGATATTGTGGAGGGTCTATGGTCTAACCTGAGTCAGTCAGAGAAGAGGTGGAAAAGATTTGACACTTCCAAAAGACCATATGTACAGTAAATTAACACATTAACACTTTGAGTGCCACGCCAGGTTTTCCTTTTTACCCCCTTGATGCCACGGTCCACTTCAATGTTAACGTTAATATCGCCTAATCTATGTTTTAAATTATGTGTCTAATCTGCCCGTCGCTTATCAAAGACTACTTTTCCAGTCAGTGCTGTCAAGGCAGATTGGTTTTTTATCGCTTCATTTCCGTTTCAGAGCATTTAGAAAAGCACCCGTTTTGAGATAAAAAACTGTTCATTCTGGACCATTCTATGATAATCGTCTTTTACTGGAATATTCCAGAACGTTGATATTCGTCGGCCTATTTATGAATCGTTTTCAAATAAATGCTAGATGATCAATATTATACGTGCACGCAAGCACATTCGGGCCGCGCACGGATAATCGCCGTGTTCATTTCCTCTTGGACTTTTTCAGTGAAACCGAAAGAGCCCATTTCACAAAACAGCCTATATCTTCATCAAAATTAGTCTGATTATCCTAACACTGATAACATATATTCCTTACCTGACATCAGATGGTATCCAACTGGTATATTCCAATTCCTGATCACCATTCGAAAAAATCGATAAGTGTATGGATCCAACGTGATACAGTAGTACACATGATTCCGCGGGGCTGAGAGGCTCCAGAATGAACTGTGGTAACCCCGGCTGGATCAGTGGACTGGAAAATGTGGAGTACCGGATTTTTTCCCCCATCCATTTTCATTGAGTCCATTCCAAAATCCCTTATGTCATCTGGGAGACGATAGGGGGCGCTTTTTTCCACATATGATCGCCGGCGGCGCTCGGGTATACTCGGGTAGGCTCGCGTGATGCAATATGATTTCCATTGCTAAAAAAAAAAAAGGGAAAAAATCTCGTGAGTGGCTTTCAACATAACTATCGGAAACCCGAGATATCTCGTGTGTGGCAGTGAAAGTGTTAAACACCTGCCCTTTTGGACTGTGGTGTGACAGTGGCCCAGGAGGTAGAGCAGTCGTCTGGCATTCGGAAGGTTCCCGTTTCCATTCCAGCTCCTCCCGGCAGCGTGTCGAAAAGTCCTTGAGCAGGTTGGCACCTTGCATGGTGCCTCCACTGTCTGTGTGGATGGCTGGGTCAAGTGCTTTGGATAAAAGCACTATATTAATGCGGTACATTTACCTGAACAGAACTCTTGTAATGTGAATCTCTATCTATAGAATGCTTTCCTGTTTGTAAACACACTGGTCTGTGCTCAAGTCTAGTGTATCAGCTGGATGTCATTTGAGCAAATCAGCAATGGTTGTACAGTATAAGTGACACTTTCACCAGTTACATACAGTACAGTAGCATCCATGGGTGTATATATAGATGTATTGCTTTGATCAGTGGTTCCCAAGCTTTTTAGGCCCAAGGCACACCACAAGTCAAACCAGAATCTCAAGCCATACCATACCAAAAGTAAAACAATTTAAAAAAAATAAAAAGTTCTTATTATTGGCTTTTGTTGCTGTGTTTTTGAACATGACATCTATCCGTATCTATCTTCCATTTTTTCGCTATAGTGTTAGCCTTATATCTCTGATCTTGTTTTGAGTTTATTTTCTAGACCATGACATGTATTTCGTTCATATATCATTATGGACATTGATTGGATGGGAGTGGAACTTTGTACAAGCCCTTTGGGCTTCGTTCCCCCCTAGCACTGTTTTTTTGTTTAAATAATGTGCTAAATAAATAAACTAAACTAAACCAAGGCACCAATTACAGTCACAGTAATCAATTATACAGATTGTCTCAGATTGTTGTGATTATATTATCATTAGAGATATTCCTCCTATATGGTACACAGACAAAGTATTAAATGTGACAGGCAGCAATGACACGACTAATCAAATATATGCAGGACTATTTATATGAATCAGTACAAGAGCTTGAAAGACATGTGCAACACATTATTATTCAGATGAAATAACAGCGAAAAAATAATTATAATAAGCCGATGTATATGATTTGGGGATGATATCAAGGCCTATGATTGATGCAGTAAGAAAACCATGCCTTGTTGATCAGACGTTTCAGAAACACAGATAGAGAGAACAGTCTGTTCTGTCAAGAACAGCACAAGCAGCACTTATATGTGGAAGTAAGAGACATCTGATTAACAAGTGCAGATATTGTAGAGAGAGAGAGAGAGAGAGAGAGAGAGAGAGAGAGAGAGGAGAGAGAGAGAGAGAGAGAGAGAGAGAGAGAGAGAGAGAGAGAGAGAGAGAGAGAGAGAACATGTACAGCTATGTTGTTACAAAATAGACTGGGCAATCAGACCTAATCATTCATGGCTTTAGGGTAGTTGACAAAAATACTAGCTAATGCATTATCTGACTATATCAGGTCAGAATTAGTGGACTGGAGGAACAGAAATGTGTGAGTGAGCGAGTGAGTGAGTGAGTGAGTGAGTGAGTGAGTGAGTGAGTGAGTGAGTGAGTGAGTGAGTGAGTGAGTGAGTGAGTGAGTGAGTGAGTGAGTGAGTGAGTGAGTGAGTGAGTGAGGGAGTGAGTGAGTGAGTGAGTGAGTGAGTGAGTGAGTGAGTGAGTGAGTGAGTGAGTGAGTGAGTGAGGGAGTGAGTGAGTGAGTGAGTGAGTGAGTGAGGGAGGGATGGAATTACTTGAATCTGCTGTGCAGCGGATCTGTGGAAGGAGCCTCTGCAGCTTACTTGGCAGTACTGTTGGCTTCAGTTGGCATTAACAGAGTTAGCTGACATAGGTTCTCCCTGCAGATGACGCACTCAGGTTGATCTCTCCAGACAGTCTAAGTAACGATATGTGACATAATTTTCATATTGACTGTTGCTAGTTTTTGCTCTTTCTTCTTGATGTGGGCCGTCTCCCTTTCTGTTAGTTGTGAGGGTGGCCTGTCCGCGTCTATGCTTTTACCAACGTGTTCGTGTTTCCGGGTTCCCGTTTTGGTCTCTGATTGGCCACTGACCTACGCTAGTATGCCCCCCTCGCTATGAGCGTGTGTCTGTGCGCTATTGTTTATTATTATCCGGCCACAGTGTGGGTTCCCTGGTCAGTGATGATGAGCTCAAATAGGTTATTATAATAAACACTGAATGGAGCAATATAGCCTTGTTGTTAGTTAGACTTACCGGACAATTCAGTACAGCAGGCTATACGGTCTTCTTCAGTTGAGTTACACTTTGAAACATTTATAGCGAGTCTTGCACTAGAGATGCATCATCACAACAACACGGGCGGCTCTACAACAACAATGGCTTATTTATCTATAAAGAAGACAATCCCATCGCTGACAACAAGTACTATAGTCACACACAGGCCTGCCGTGTTTTATGAATGAAGTAGATTTTCATTGAATCGCCTTTGGGGACATGAGGTTATTGTAAACAAGACAAACGTCTTTCTCTGGTCTGCATCCTCTTATAATTGTGTGTATTGAACCGTACTGTATTGTACCCATTCTGCAATCTGTTAAATAAAGTTTTCATTCATTCATTCATTCTTGTGGGAACTGGGGTCTGGAGCACAGCCCAATTGCTGAATACACGAGAAGAGAAAGGAGCGGTTTCAAGGGTGTTTAATGGAAATTGAACAACACAGGAATTGGGGGGGAATAGAACGGGGTTATGTTCTGTCCTGTGGCTGCCACGACGGCAGTGAGCGAGAAAGCGGTCCTGGTGCTTGTCGGGGGAGCTGCTGGGTGTCAGCGGGAGAATAGGTGTTCCTCTTCGGGAACGGTGACGTCCAGACAGGGACGCTGGAGCTGCTGGGTGGCAGCGGGAGAATAGGTGTTCCTCTTCGGGAACAGGTGATGTCCAGACAGGGACGCTGGAGCTGCTGGGTGGCAGCGGGAGAATAGGTGTTCCTCTTCGGGAACAGGTGACGTTCAGACAGGGACGGCGGTCCTTTGGGGCACAGGAGAGAAACGGGTTAGAGTAAGCCAATACACGGAGGGTATCTAGCAGTAGAGCTTGTGGCAGAGACGTCGTACCTGGGCAGTGGTAATTAATACCACGACAGCTTCTGGTCAGCGTCGAGGTGCAGATATAGTCCCCTCATCAGGGGAGGATAGGGTGCAGCTGGGAAGAGTGGGGTGCTTGCCCGTGTGTGAATTAGGGGGATGGAATACAGCTGGGTGAATGAGGGCGAAGGAAGGGGTGACTGAAGAAAGAGAGGATGATGAGGAGTGCACAGTGGATAGAGAGGGGGATGAAGAGGAGCGTGTGGAGGACGTGAGGGGAAAAGGAGGGGGAGTGAAGTAGGCCCGTGCTGTGATTATGACAGGACCCCCCCCTCAACGGGCGCCTCCCGGCGGCCCAGGCTTGTCAGGGTGAGCCCGATGAAAGTCCTGGACGAGAGTTGGGTCCAGGATCATTGGCCGGGAGATCCAGCTCCGCTCCTCCGGGCCATAGCCCTCCCAGTCGACCAGGTAATGGAAGCCGCGGCCGCGTCGCCGCACGACCAGCAACTCCCGGACCACGTAGGCCGGGTGGTCGTCTATCACCAGCGGAGGAGGGGGCTCTGGAGCAGGGGGAGACAGGGGACTGGAGACCACCGGTTTGAGCTGGGAGACATGGAAGGAAGGGTGAATGCGCATATGGGGGGGGAGCTGGAGCTTGACAACAGAGGGATTAATGAGGGACAGGATCTTGTAGGGCCCCACGAAACGGGGGGTTAGCTTTCGTGAGACGGATTTGAGTGGCAGGTCCCGAGACGAGAGCCATACCATCTGACCTGGTACATAGGCGGGAGCCGGGGTCCGGTGGCGGTCGGCGAAGCGCCGGTTCTGGTCCGCAGTCCGAAGCAGCGCAGCCCTCGTCTCCTCCCAGATGGTCCTGCACCGACGGCACGGCGATCTCCTCTTCCTGGGCAGGGAACAGCGGGGGTTGGTAGCCCAAAGATGACTCAAAGGGGGATTGACCTGTGGCCGCCGAAGAGAGGGAATTGTGGGCGTATTCCACCCACGGCAGGAAGGCGCTCCAGCCGGAGGGGTCCCGGGCTGTCACGCAGCGGAGTGCGGATCCCAGGTCCTGGTTGGCCCGCTCCGACTGGCTGTTGGTCTGAGGGTGGAACCCGGAGGAGAGGCTGACCGTGGCCCTCAGAGCCCGACAGAAAGCCCTCCAGACCTGGGATATGAACTGAGGGCCTCTGTCGGAGACGATGTCAGCTGGGATCCCATGGAGCCGGAAGACGTGGAATACCATCAGGTCAGCAGTCTCTGCAGCAGAGGGGAGTTTGGGGAGAGCAACGAAGTGCACAGCCTTTGAGAAACGGTCAACAATGGTGAGGATGGCAGTGTTACCGTGTGAGAGGGGAAGGCCGGTGACGAAGTCCAGGGCGACGTGCGACCAGGGCCGACCGGGGACTGGGAGTGGACGAAGGAGTCCGGCGGGCGGTCGGTGGGAGGCCTTCGCATGAGCACACACGGTGCACGCCAGGACGAAACGAATGTCTTCTCTCATGGTGACCCACCAGAAGTGCCTCTTCAGCAGAGATAGTGTCCGGTTGATCCCCGGGTGGCACACGAACCGGGAAGCGTGAACCCACTCGAGCACCTGGGAGCGGACGAGGTCAGGGACAAAAAGCCGGTTAGGTGGACCGTTACCTGGGTCCGGCTGGGCACGCTGTGCCTCCCTGACGACGGACTGGATCTCCCAGGTGGCGGTGGCCACCAGACAGGAGGTAGAGAGGACGTGAGGGGAAAAGGAGGGGGAGTGAAGTAGGCCCGTGCTGTGATTATGACAATTCTCCTCCCGATGTATTCGTTCAACTCGCGTCTCTGCGACCAGCCGCTCTATCGGAGATAGGATCACATTGTGTCATGTTTTGCTAGAGGGGCGTATATGTTTATTATTCCGAATAGATCTACACAGGCTTATAGCCTATAATACGTGACATTTGAAGCAGTTGTAATTGTCTGGTAATAGCTGTTTCGAGTGTTTATTATTGGGTTGTTGTCGCAGACTCACTGCATGTTCAATTTGCGGCTCGTATGGTACTTCCTTCCTATACCCAGTTAAATCTGTCTTCAGGGGATTTGCGAGGGGGGCATACTAGCATAGGTCAGTGGCCAATCAGAGCGCAAAACGGGAACCCGGAAACACGAACGCGTTGGTAAAAGCATAGACGCGGCCTGTCCATTCTGGCATCACAAAATAGATAGTAATTCATATGATTTTGCTAGCAGCTCGTTATATTATGTGTGTCCTGACATTTAATGTGGAGCTAAATAATTATTCCCCACCCTATTACCAACATTTACTTGAGAATGGTACTTTGGTAAAGGTGCTGTAAGTGGTATTCCTTTGTTAAAATAAGTGTTAAATAGCTCTACATTCCAACAGAGTGTTTTTGTCAGCAACATGGGTCTCCTAGTCCCTCCACTCTGCAGTAAACATAAAATATACCTTCCCACTTTATCCAATCAGGAGAGAGAATCCTAGATATTTGTACTTATTTCAAAAAATCTTGCCAAGCCAAATTTGCTGGCAGATTATCTTACTTGTTTCAAGAACACATTTGCTTAAACCTTGTTTTTATTTCTTATTTTTGTCAGACCATTTTTGCAGTGTGGATAAAGTAGGAACAGGATACCAGAACATTTATTTTCTATTTACTGCAGAGCGGAGGGACTGGGAGACCCATGTTACTGAGCAAACACTCTATAGTGTAGAGCTATTATTTTAACATGTAGACCACTTATTTTAACAAACAAAAAAAAGAACACTTAACTATAATAATAATCAATCAAATTTCTATAGCGCCTTTCAGGAAACCCAAGGTCGCTTGACAATCAAGAGTGTAGGGAAAGGGGGCAATAGGGGAAAAGGGGGGGGGTGAGGGCAGGTAAGGGATAACGAACCTAATCTAATCTAAACTAACTAATGGGGAAAAGCCTTGGTGAAAAGGTGTGTTTTGAGAGCAGTTTTGAAGGAGTCCAGGGTTGGGGCGTTGTGGATTTCAGGGGGGAGAGAGTTCCAGAGGGTAGGGGACGCCACCCTGAAGGCTCTGTCACCGAAAGTCCGCAACCTGGTGCGAGGGATGGAGAGGAGACCCAGATCAGAGGATCGTAGGTTCCGGGGTGGAGTGTGCTGGTGGAGGAGATCAGACAGGTATCGGGGGGCGAGGGCATGGAGGGACTTGTAGGTGAGGAGCCGGAGTTTGAAGGATATCCCGAACTTGACTGGGAGCCAGTAAAGGTGGATGAGAGACCACCTGAGAGACCGTACTAGCCAACAGTTCTCCCCACTGCAAACAACCATGAAGCTAAACCAAAGCAAAACTTCCATAACATTAGAAAGCCCCCAGGCCAGTGCCCACACGACCATCTGTTGCCTTGGCAACGCTCAGAGGAACCGAGAAACCGTCTTTTACCCACATGATTACAGTGACAGGAATTCATTATGGGAAGAGAGACATGACATTTTGTCAAACCTCACCATTGTCAAGTCAAATAGATTTTTTTGACTACCATTCACCTTTCAGACCAAACAGAGAGCTAGACTTGTCAGGTAAAGTTTCCCTAATATGAACACAATGTGACCCCGATGACCTCTGGAGGTGGTCACATCAGGCTGATATGATCACCTTTCGATCGCAACATGCACTGTCTGCATTTTTCATTATCAGGATAAGATATCCAGATACAATCCAGATACAAATCAGATGTTAATACCAGGTGTAATGGGGTCTTATTGCTCGTGATTACTATCGGAGACTGGTAGAGTCTGTAAGTGTGCCTTTGTGTGTGTGTGTGTGTGTGTGTGTGTGTGTGTGTGTGTGTGTGTGTGTGTGTGTGTGTGTGTGTGTGTGTGTGTGTGTGTGTGTGTGTGTGTGTGTGTGTGTGTGTGTGTGTGTGTGTGTGTGTGTGTGTGTGTGTGTGTGTGTGTGTGTGTGTGTGTGTGTGTGTGTGTGTGTGTGTGTGTGTGTGTGTGTGTGTGTGTGTGTGTGTGCGTGCGTGCGTGCGTGTGTGCGTGCACATGTGCTTGTTCTTGTGTGCGTTCTTGTGCTTGTGACTGTATATGCGTACACACTGTCAAGAACTATCGATTCACCGCTCTCCAGGATTCAAGACGGGTCTCGGCAGAGACGGAGGGAATGGTGTTTAACTGTTATTTAACTGCTCGCAGATTAAACACTACAGAGTGGAGACAGTGAAAGGCTATTAGCTATTGAGTTCCATTTCTAAAGCTTCCCTAAAAGAAGAAACAATGATTTCGGTAATAGGTAAATTGATGATTTGTATTAGAACACCAGATGGATATTGTCTATCTAGGTCGTCCTCGGACATGCCTTCCATCGGTGCTTCCAGTCATTCCGATCCTCCATGCATCTGGCTAGCTTGCCGGTACTTCCTGCTCCCGCATCTTTCTTGAGTATGTCCACGTATGTTAGTGTGGGACGTCCTTGTGATCGATGCCCGTGTGTTGGCTCCCACAGCACAAGTTTGTTGGCTAGCAGCTCTTGGTGTCTCTGGCAGTGACCTGCCAGCCTCATTCTCCTGACTCCTTTTCTCGCTCACCCGTAGTGCTCGGACGAGTTGACCCACGAGCCCAGGTATTTGAAATAATTGACTTCCTTTAGAGCAGTGCCTCCTGTTGTTATCAGAGGTTGTTATCCGTGAGGAGGTGAATCATCGATGAGGTGAAGAACAACAACTCGACAGCGGTACTGTGCTTCATTTCAAAAAGGCATTTGACTCGATACACAGAGGCGTGATGATGCAGATACTCAAGGCCTACGGAGTCCTTCCCAATCTACTCCGGGCCATAGAGACCATGCACACGGGTACAAGAGCCAAGGTGGTAACCCCAGACGGCAACAGTGAAGAGTTTGACATCCTGGCTGTTGTGATGCAAGGGGACACCCTTGCCCCCTTCCTCCTCATCATAGTCCTAGACCAGTGGTTCTCAACTGGTCTAGCCTCGGGACCCAACATTTTCCTTAGTCATTAAGTCGCGACCCACATTTTTTAACCACTATGATTTATTAAAAAAAAAGTTTTTGCAGTAATACACAATCTTTCATGCACTGTTAAAAACATGAAATAAACACAAAAAGTGCAACAAAAGTGCAACTAGGGCTAAAAACCCAATGAAATTAAATAATAATAAATAATATATGTTTCTTAGCAGATTTCTTAGCTTAACATAACAGACCTAAGTTTGGGGAAACTAATGGAATAACTGGGGTTGCAACAAAAGTGCAACTAGGGCTAAAAACACAATGAAATCAAATAATAATAATAATAATAATAATAATAATAATAATAATAATAATAATAATAATAATAATAATAATAATAATAATAATAATAATAATAAATAATATATCCTTCTTAGCAGACTTCTTATCTTAACATCACAGGGAACTAATGGGATAACTGGGGATGTTGTTTGCTCCTGACAAGAGTCTCAAAGTCTGGGGTGATGGTAGACAAAGCAACTCTGAGGTCATGCATTCGAATCAGAGTGTTTCGGGAACCTGGACATCATTGGAACCCTGAACTTTGAAACGTAGAGAAACATCACAACGTCGTCCAGACTTCAGGACGAATCATCATTTCCAAAGAAGAGTCGGGGTAAAAACACACTGATCTCAAAGAAGACACTGTGAGGATTCGCCTGTTCCCTGGACCTTTTTTCCCTGTCTCCTCACCTCACCAGCCCCCACCCTTGTGAGAACTTTTCCCTGCCTCCTACTCTTCACCAGCCCCCACCCTTGTGAGAACTTTTCCCTGCCTTCTACTCTCCTTCACCAGCCCCCACCCTTGCGATGATTTACTCTCCTCTACTCTTCACCAGCCCCCACCCTTGGACCTTCTTGTTCAATTACCATCACGCAGGTGTCATAGTTTATGATTAGCGCCCCAGAGGGCTTTTTATACCTGGACCTCCCTTCCAGTCCTGGTCGGGTCGTTCTGTATCTATGTTCACTCTGTGTTCATGGAGTTCTGTACGGTTACCATCCTGTACGTTACCATCTCCTGCCGCGTCTCCGGCGTGAGACGACGTGCCAGCCATCACCACCTGTCGCCGTTTGCCTGGAGTGGGACACCGTCTTCGCTCTCTAATTCTCTACGGGAGGTTTTCCAGTGTTCCCACTCCAGACGTCAAGCCGGCGCGCATCGCTCCCTATTTCCACGGGAGGATGCGTCTCTTCGCCCCGGTCCCCTGGGACCCCTGTGTTCTGCGCTGCCCGTCTGCAGCATCCGAGGAGGATCTCCGTGCCAGGCCTGGAGTGGTGTTCCCACTCCAGACGTCAAGCCGGCGCGCATCGCTCCCTATTTCCACGGGAGGATGCGTCTCTTCGCCCCGGTCCCCTGGGACCCCTTTGTTCTGCGCTGCCCGTCTGCAGCACCCGAGGAGGAGGAAGAGGATCTCCGTGCCTGGAGTGGGACACCGCCTTCGCTCTCTAATTCTCTACGGGAGGTTTTCCAGTGTTCCCACTCCAGACGTCAAGCCGGCGCGTCATCGCTCCCTATTTCCACGGGAGGATGGCGCCTCCTCCCCCCCCGGCCTCCGCTGTCGGGCCCCTGTCTCCGTACCAGGCCCCCGCTGTCGGGCCCCTGTCCCCGTGCCAGGCCCCCGCTGTCGGGCCCCTGTCTCCGTACCAGGCCTCCGCCGTCGGGCCCCTGTCCCCGTGACAGGCCTCCGCCGTCGGGCCCCTGTCTCCGTGCCCGGCCCCCGCTGTCGGGCCTCTGTCCCCGTGCCAGGCCTCCGCCGTCGGGCCCCTGTCCCCGTGCCAGGCCTCCGCCGTCGGGCCCCTGTTCCCGTGCCAGGCCTCCGCCGTCGGAACCCTGTCCTCATCCCTGTAAGCAGCTCTGGCCCTCGCCCTGTCCAAGGCCTTAACCCTGTTCTCTGTCCCTGTCTCCAGCCCGCCTCTCCGGGCCTCTGTCCCTGTCCCCCTCTCCAGTGCCCCTGGTCCTGGTCCTTGACATTTAGCCATGGCCCTGTCCCTTAGCCTTAGCCCCTTAGCCTGTTCGCCTCTTAAAGGCACAGTGCCGCATTTTCCATATTTCTTTGACTCTAGTGTTTTTGTGTTTTCCCTTAAAGGGACTGTGCCGCTTTTTGTTCTATAATAAATATTTGCCCTGTTTTGGCTTACTCTCATACCTGTCTTGTGTTGTGCGATTGGGGTCGGTTACAAACCATAACAGACACAAGACGAAACAAGAATGTCAAAGAAGACTCTTCTTAAACTGGAATCCAACACCCACACCATCAGACTCAACTAGAAGAAGAGAACTGTGGTGAATCGTAGTGACTTCTGATGGCGCTCAGCCTTTGGTGGTTACTAGCTGAGCCCTACAGGAGGTGAAAGGGGGAATGCTACGAGAGGAAGGCAGGTAGAAGTTGGACGGGTCTCTTCGCCAAGCCTGCCTGAAGGAGTGCATCTGCTCGGTAGAACAAGGCTAAATTACTGGGATTGAGCAACACATGCCCGTCTGCCACCCGGTGATGTGTCCTTCAGAGCGGCTGGGAGTCCTGGGACAGCTTGTGGGACTCAGTCCAGCCAGGTCTGCCAGGCTCTCCATATTCAATCAGAGCTGTGGATCACTCACTCACTCACTCACTCACTCACTCACTCACTCACTCACTCACTCACTCACTCACTCACTCACTCACTCACTCACTCACTCACTCACTCACTCACTCACTCACTCACTCACTCACTCACTCACTCACTCACTCACTCACTCACTCACTCACTCACTCACTCACTCACTCACTCACACACACCTCTTTGAACACCAGCCTTCCCTTGGATAGTGAGCTGGACATGTGTGGATACCAAAAGACCTCTTCTCCACCTCACTGTCTGGCTACCTATTACAGCAGAGATAGAACTAAATCTCACGAGCTGTTTGGCCTTTCTCCCTGACAGACCTGCACGCCTCGAGCTATTAAGTGCACGTTTGTGAACACATCCAAGGCAGCCAAATATAGCCAAGGCCTCTGCTTTGTCGAGGGCTGACACTTGGCTAGTTTGTCCAAGAAGGCTTGTTCCATACCTGCCTCAAGGAAGAGCAATTATCTCGGATCAACACACACACACACACACACACACACACACACACACACACACACACACACACACACACACACACACACACACACACACACACACACACACACACACACACACACACACACACACACACACACACACACACACACACAGAAAGAGGCCACTTTCAACATTCCCTTGGACAGTTACCTGGTAAACACCTGCGTTAGTGTGCATACCGTGTGGAGCTATCTTTTCGCTGTATTGAGGTGTACTACAATAGTAGCCTCTGTGTTTTTTTGTTTTCCAAATCAAGTGTTATGGTCTCCCGTTCAAGGCCGTTGTGGAAGATTTGTTCGTCAATTACTCTGCTTGGCAGGGCATTATGTGTTTTGTGTCTGCCGCTCCGGTTAATTGAAGCAGAACGTGTCATGTTGTCCTTGAGATAATGGTTAATAGGTGCGAGCTTTCTGCATCATTGGCTCATAATGCATGCTTTGATTTCTCTCTTTGACAGAAGAAAGGCACACACACACAATGGTGTGATAATTAATCTCCATTCACGAATATGTACTGTAGTGACATGGTGACTCTCTCCGTGGTGCCAAGGAGGACATGCTTCAGAGATTCATGACAAGAGGGCAGCCTCGCTGATTGGCCAAGTATTTTCAAATCGGCCAATCCTATAACCTTGACATACGTGTATAGTTATTTGAAGTACTGGACAGACTAAACCAAATGGACTCACCTCACACGAATGAATAAGCATCTTAGAGTCTGATATCTTCTGTTCTTTCAGAAACAAGAGTTTGTCTGTTCTGAGCAGTCAGGGCGCAGGAATGATATGACCTGCATCATGACCTTTGATCCTTCTGGTCAACAACCAGGTCTCAGGATACCTTGAGACCTCCTAACGTATCCAAAACATTCCTATAGCAAGGAGCTTTGGTTTAAGAGCTGATTTACGGAATGGCCAAAATATTCGTATCTTAGTGAAGAGGTGCGGTTGACCCCGTCACTACAGCAGGTGTGACGTTGTCTTTCAGCCACTGTCATTGGTTGATATTTCAGCATGTCTGACGAAGTCATACAGAAAGCAAGAAGAAGGAAATACTTACTTTACTCTAGTATTAAATACAACTTGCTGTCAGCAATTTAAAACTCTGATAAATTGTATTCTAACAACCTATAGCCCTTAACAAAACATCTGAGAACATAGCCGTTTATATTTTCATTCTCTGATCATGAGCCCTTTATAATGTACAGTGCAGTGCGGCATGACCGAATGTGTGTCCCATCAATTATCCTATACCGGGGGAAGCCTGTTGTACTGTGGCATTAAGACATTTCGTATTCATAGTTTTGTTCATTCTGAATTACAAATTGGAGCTGTAAAAGATGTTAGCCCCTGCTAATGGAAGGTTATTGTGATAAATGATCACAGATGACTTCATGCATTTTGCCAGTTGGCAAATATCGTAAGGTTGTGATCACCTTCATCAGAGGCATGTCAGCATCGCTCCTCGGAGTGCGGTGACAACATCTATACACATTATACAGTAGGCAGCGATTACTGTCTGAGCTAGTCTGACAGTTTTAACCCAGTCATTTGATAATTGAAACACATTATCTCCTGCCTCTGCCTGCTGAGAAATCCTTTCACTACCACACTACAGAAGATTAACCCTTTCACTACCACACTACAGAAGATTAAGAGAAATCCTTAGGCCCATACTGTAAATACTTCTTCTACAGCTTTCCACCCTAGGAGTTCAATGGGTAAGACGCTTGGTAGATAACTTGTATCTTTAGTGGGAATGAATCCTATTATCTTTAAGGGTATATTCTGAGACAGTCAGTTGTGAATAATGGCCTCTGGACCTTCATTTTGTAATGGTATACAACCCCACACACACACGCATGCACGCACGCACAACGCACACCGCACACACACACACACACACACACACACACACACACACACACACACACACACACACACACACACACACACACACACACACACACACACACACACACACACACACACACACACACACACACACACACACACAGGGAATAAGTGCTGAGGAATGATTGTGCAACATCTCTTTGACGCAGTAGAGAGAAATCGGCCCTCAATCGTAGATCATACCCACTGGACTGTAGTAAATCTATCTTTGGCAGGAGAATGGAGGGGGCACAAGGGAGGACTGAACTGGAGTGGAGAGTAGGGGTGGAGTAAAAAAAACTGAGATTCAAGATTCTACCTTCTGAGATTAAAGACAAATTCCAGTCTTGTGATAGGGTTGAAAATCTGACGGATTGCGAAGATCAGCCAGGCAGAAAGACTTTGTAATGTGAATGGTCTATAGTCTGTGAGCTACCTGTAATGTAATTGCCTAGATAAGAGGTAGCATGGTCTATAGTCTGTGAGCTACCTGTAATGTAATTGCCTAGATAAGAGGTAGCATGGTCTATAGTCTGTGAGCTACCTGTAATGTAATTGCCTAGATAAGAGGTAGCATGGTCTATAGTCTGTGAGCTACTGTACCTGTAATGTAATTGCCTAGATAAGAGGTAGCATGGTCTATCGTCTATGCGCTACCTGTAATTTAATTGCCTAGATAAGAGGTAGCATGGTCTATAGTCTATGCGCTACCTGTAATTTAATTGCCTAGATAAGAGGTAGCATGGTCTATCGTCTATGCGCTACCTGCAATTTAATTGCCTAGATAAGAGGTAGCATGGTCTATTGTCTATACGCTACCTGTAATTAGGGCTGGGCGATATGGCCTAAATATGATATCACGATATTTTCTGACCTTTCGGCGATACACGATACACATCACGATGTTTTTCTTTTTTACCCCAAACAATTCATTATGAGGCTTACCAAGACAGTATTTGAGTTTGCAAGCTAACATTAAAGACAAAATAAAATACCCATGCATTTAGCATTTTTATATTAGATTTAGATTATTAGATTATATATTGCATATGAGATATTATATGATTTAGATATGAAATATGATGAATTGAAAATGGGGGACCCTGATGTAAACAAGACTAAAGTCTTTCTCTGGTCTGCATCCCCTTAACAATTGTATGTATTGAGCTGTACTGTACCCATTCTGCAATATGTTAAAGTTTTAAATCAATCAATCAATAAATAGCATTTTAGCATTTTTATGAAACTACTGTATATATGTATGTCTCTAAATGTTTTGATGAATTGAAAATGGAGGACCCTTATGTAAAAAAGCCGAAAGTCTTTTTCTGGTTTTCATCCTCCTGTACTGTATTGTACCCATTCTGCAACCTTTTAATACAGTTTTCATTCATTCATTCTGACGGAAACATAATCATTTTGATTGACAGTCGAGTCTGCCAATGACGTCACACCGCTTGCACCCGCCCTGCTGTTCTTAGCACCAATCGGCAAGCGTTTGACTTCCTGAATGTCCCGTGTGCTAAACATCAACAAAGCTACTAACGTTAGCTCCCCGCGGCCGTCGAGTAGGAGACTAGTGCTTCACAGGATGACTAAATGAGGCATAATGATTTTACTACAACGAATGTTATAATAAAAGCCTTTCCATACATCTGTCTGATTGAAAACTTTATTAACAGACCGCGGAATGGGCATATCTCAGCACAGGCTGAGATATGAACGAGTAACGTGTGGACAGATTGACGCGACACAATCCTCTTGGGCAAAACATCACGATATCCACGATACGTTGAAAAGGTGTATCGTTAATGAACTGTACCCGATATTTATATAATATCGTCATATCGCCCAGCCCTACCTGTAATGTAATTGTCTAGATTTATTGTGGTGAATCGAGAATTGATTTTAAAATCGAATCGTGACCCCAAGAATCAAAATTCAGTTGAATCGTGACATTCAAAGATTCTCACTCCTATAGTGGAGCGGTGCATAGATATTGAAAGACCAGTGGGGGAGAGCGTTGGCTGCAGAGTGGAACACACCTGATTTGTTCCCGTATAGCACTAGAGGTTTTGGAGAGCTGTGTGTGTAATGCAGGTGCTCGGCTGTGGGCAATGTAGGTCAGGAGAAAATTATAATCTGGTGTGGGCGACAGTGGCTCTGGAGGTGGAGCGGTCGTCTGGTAGTCCGAAGGTTCCCGGTTCGATTCCCGCTCCTCCCGGGCAGCGTGTCGAATTGTCCTTGAGCAATAAACTCCTAATTGCTCCCGGTGTCCAGGTTGGCACCTTGCATGGTCGTCTCTGCCGTCGGTGTGTGAGTGAATGGGTGAATTTGAGGAACAATATTGTAAAGCGCTTTGGATAAAAGATGTTATATAAATTTACCATTTAATCTCTCCTCTTGAACATTCATCATAATTCCAACAACAATCTTCAAAAAAACACATTGCAGTATTTTAGCCTTCATATGTTTCTTGTACCAAATGTGCGAATGGGTCCCATTAAAAAAGCAGATGTTGAAGTAGACATGTTGAAAAGCTGTATGATATAGAGTAACTTTTATTAAATGTACTAAATTTGATTTAATACAGAATATGAATTGAACATACAGTACATTGATAAAACTTCACTTGCCCTGAGGCGTTGTCGGGTAGAATAGCTGTCTGATTTGGCAGTGTATCTTAAAAACCAGAATATTGAATTGAATTGAAAACCTTTATTTATCCCCGAGGGGAGATTAAGGTGTCCTTTACAGCATAAGCAGCGTAACAGCAATTTAAAAACAGCAATTAAAAAACAGTTTATACATAACATACATGTGTTAAAACAAGATGGACAAGTACACATGGATAAAAATTGCTAAAATAGGACTAAAAAGAGCTAAAAAAGAGTGGTGAAAAAGAAACAAGTCCAATCATGAATGTGTTGTTAAATAATTAAATTAATTTGTTACAGTCCACAACCCAGCTCCTCCAGTTCACAGCAGTTGGCCCGTCCTGGCCCTTCTTGGTTGTGGAGCCTGATTGTCACCGGCACAAAGGACTGCCCAAAGCATACATGACTATGAATCAATGCTGCATAACTCTCAGTACTTTTTTTTAGGCTTATCTCACGATTAATTGACAGGACTTTTTAATTAATAATTTTTTCAAAATCTGCAGGCACTGTTTGATGTTTTTTCTTCCCTTGAACTCTCTTTCAACTTACTCAATGAAATGCCTGCAAGGCCCTCTTCAGTCCGTTTCCCATAGCAAGCAGCAGTACAGTCCAGATTGAACCCTCCGGATTCCCTCTGAAGCTCTCTGAACTAGTTGGGACGAGTTCAAATCAATACAGGCGCGGGGGCTCGCTGTTCGCACAATGAAAAAGTATCAGGTAGACGGAGAGAAATGCAGGTGATGATATCATATTATGGTTTCTGTGTTGCACGTCTCAAGGCGGGGGAGTGTGGTCGGGCAGTGCCAAAGTGAAGCCAGAATAATGTTTCTGAAGGCCAGCCAGAGTGTGTTATTACAGACCAGGGATGCAGTGCAGTACACTGTCTGGCTGGTGCAGGTGTGTGTTTGAAGTGGGGAAGCTGGCATAGGCAGGTTGTGTGGGTGCGGGTGTGCTTTTGTGTTTATGTGTGTGTAGTATGTGTGTGCCCATGTGTTATTTGTGTGTAAATGCATGTGTGCATATTTGTGTGAGTGTGTATGTGCATGTGTTTGCAGATGGATCACGTAGGTGAGTGTACGTAAATGCATGTTGACTTAGAAGTGTGTGTGTGTGTGTGTGTGTGTGTGTGTGTGTGTGTGTGTGTGTGTGTGTGTGTGTGTGTGTGTGTGTGTGTGTGTGTGTGTGTGTGTGTGTGTGTGTGTGTGTGTGTGTGTGTGTGTGTGTGTGTGTGTGAGAGAGAGATTTAATTACATTACATTGTGTGTGTGTGTGAGAGAGAAAGGCACTGGAGAATCCCCTCCCTCAGCGCAGCCTGTCAATCAAGCACGCTAATAACAAAGCAGAAATGATTTGCCATTTACCGAGGCTTCTGACTGCGTCCCTGGCCTCTGCCTATTGTCCGTCAATCACAATGTATCTCATGCCTTTTGTAATGAAACCATAGCAGCCTTTTGACTGTTGCTGTTTCCACATATGAAATAAACTACAGGCCATTTATTTATGTGCTCACTCTATACACTGCAGTGATTACTGGGCAGAATTTATTTTTCCACGGTTACCTCTTTATATTTGAACAAATGTTTTTTATTTTCCCTTTTTTAACATGAAACTAGACAAACAATACAGTAACAGTAATAATCAATGATAAATCACAGGACAATGACAGAAATAATAATAACATTAATGACAGTCCAGTAATTAAATCAAAATAAATGTAGATTAAAAGACATAAAAATAGGACTTCCGGTATGAGAGCGGAAGAGTAGCACGCATGCGGTGAGGCTCCTGGTCAAAAGAGCGAAAAACGGAGAAATAAAGACCCCGAAAAGTGACGAAAAGTGATCAAAAATC
The DNA here is from genome assembly GCF_963971535.1 of Notolepis coatsorum. NCBI lineage: Eukaryota > Metazoa > Chordata > Actinopteri > Aulopiformes > Paralepididae > Notolepis > Notolepis coatsorum. The sequence continues at coordinate 180,464,151 of NC_140167.1, forward strand.
AAGATGCAAACGAGAAGGAAGGAGGAGAAAACAATTATGAAGGAAAGAGAAATGGAGAACTCACAGGAAGAGGAGAGTTCGATGGAGCAGAACCCCCGAGGCGAGACCGAGAAGGAGCAGGCGGAGGAAGGGGGAGTCTCGGCTGAGACTGACAAGGAAATGCCAGGATGGGCCGTGCTCATGCAGGCCGGGATATTGGCGACCCATAAAATTGAACTCGGACACGATGCAGGCGACCATAAAACTGAACTCGGACACGATAAGAAATGATATTGGGAAGTTACGGGAGGAATTGAGGAAGGAACAGGAGGACTTCAGAGGTGAAATGAATACAGAACTCAAAAGGGTGGATGAGAAGATGGCGGAACAGGACAGAAACGTAACAGAGGTACAGACTAGAACGGCGCAAAAGGAGGAATGGAACACAGAGATACACGAGGTGTTAACGTGTGCGATTCAAAAACAAGAACAGATGGAGACAAAGATATCGGACATGGAGGGGAGGTCACGGAGAAATAACATCAGAATATGGGGATTGAAAGAAGGAGTCAAAGGGGAATCAGTGATCCAATATGTGGAAAAGCTTATCAAGGAACAACTGAAGGAGACGGGACTGGAAAAAATGGAGATACAGAGGGCCCACAGGGCGTTGGCTCCGAGACCGAAACCGGACAGACCTCCGAGGGCGGTGATTATTAACTTTCTGAGATTTGAGATTAAGGAATTGATACTCAGAACCGCATGGACCAAGAAGATAGAAATCGAGGGGAAAAGACTGTCGTTTGATCAAGATTACTCGACAGCGGTAGCAATAACACGCAGGTCCTACGCGGGACTGAAGAGAATTCTGAAAGAAAACGGAATGAAATTCCAATCACCCATGACCTCGCTAAGGATTCACTGGAAGGAAGGGACGGCGCGGGAGGCGGCGGAGGAGATGAGGCAACGGGGGATGCAGATGGCGGAGGACGGAGAAGGAAGGGGACAGGAGGGCCAGACGCGGAGCCTGCAGCAGAGATTGGAGAAAGCACGCAGATGGACCAGAGTAGGAGATCGAAACCCGGGAGAGGAGGGAGGAGAGAGGAGAAGGCCGAGGTGAGACGTGACAGACCGAAGGCGGAGACGGACGAGGAGGCCAGAGACGGAGAAGGAGAGGAGAGGAGGCGGGAGGAGACGAACGGATGAGTACACGCACAAGAGATTGAAAAAACTATCCAAATAGAGACAAAATATAGAAACTGAAATAACATATACATAAACACACATTCCCAGGTAGAGGCAGGATATAGGAACGAACATAACGTATACATGGACACATAATACACATGCTGATGGAGGAAATAAATGGAAATATAATTAGGTATGATAGACGGAACACAGAACATATTGAAACAAGTACATAGACACACGCTGCGAGTAACACAGTTGGAAGGGATTAAGGGGATAAATGGACATCACATAGAAAATAGAGAGGAGGAAAAGAAAGTAAAAAGGGGTACACAGAAGACACCACACACGGGTTTGGGAGGAAGGAGGGACATTGGAACATATGAGCCACATTGAGAGTGTAACTGAGGGGTACAATTCCCTGACTGTATTGAGAGTATGGTATCATTAAACCACTACTTAGTTATGTACTTTAATTACTGGCCATACAGTACACGGTATATCTGGTGAACACCCACACAAGAATACGGCTTAACAAAGAAAGTTATATTTAGAAGTATTTATTATTAGAGCAGCAACAATAGGTTACAATATTGAGAATTATGAATTGCGCTTATATGGCGAAGAACACTTAAGTAGGTCAAGAGCGTAAGTCCATGAGCATCATAAGATGGGTATAACTGACACCACCTGTAGCATAAGAATTACATAAGGCACACTCGTAGTCAGCTGGAGATACTAAGGGGGTTCCCTCCGGTTGTAAGCCAGCAGGGGAGAGGAATGGTCGGGAGCAAAGTCTGGATCAACGAGGAATAAAGAGACTCCAGATACAGGAGACAGTGCAATAATCCTTTGGCCCGTAGACAAAGCAACAGCTATACTCCGGTATGCAAGACAGCATGGATGAAAGCTAGCCAGCCTCTGTGGGTCCTAGAGGCGGGCTCGATGGTGCTCCTCACAGGGTAGATCCCACACAGCAGTGGGGTAGACGGTTCTCTGCTCCAGCAGCCACAGTACCAAAGCAATATAATCCAGCCGGAAAATGGCTCTGCATTCGCCGGTGTAGGTTCTCCGGTGTACATATCCAACGGTTCTCGTCTAGGACTCCTCGGATGGCGGCACGAGTTTAGGCCACCCAGCCTGGATAAGTGCACTAGCTCGGTACGACGAACCGGTGGTAATGCTGGTCACTGTAGAATGGTAGCCGCACGATACACTATAAATAATAGACTATTACTTTACAATAGAATAAGTCGAACTCGACGATACAGCGTTAAACTCTGACACTTTAGCTATCTATTCGCACGCGGTTCTCAAGGCTCTATTTAGGGGCAAAAGGGGCCCACTTCACGGCACGTTGTATCGTGGTGAAGGCTTCAACGTTTTGGGTCAACTCACTTTTAGGCTAAGTCACTAAGTGCTGCTGTATCCACCTGCGCCGTATTTATACGTAAGGTGAATAATCTAGTGCCAACCTCAGTTCTGTCTCGTATTACTGCGCAAACCTGGACATGTTGAGACATGTCTTAGCGGTAGCTTTGAACTTGCCATTGGGGGTATGGCCGTTGGCGCCTAGGGGTCGCTGTCCAATAGGAGAACGAATATTATGGTCTGGCCTGTACCTAGGTAAAGGGATATTCCGTGTATATATACAAAGAATATACAAGGGATATCAGACGATATACAAATATTATACAATATATCTCAAGTAATAAATATATATATTCGGTTTAATCTGACCCTTTGTAACAGAGAGGGACCTAGGAAATGGGGGTCTTTGATCAGAATGAAGGACAGAGCGCTTTTGACCAGGAGCTCGACAGCAATAAAAACAGTAAGAAAGCTGGACAAATATGACGAGCGGTTGGGGGTAAAGGTTTCAAACCCCCAAGCCGTCAGGAGGAGGCCTCTCACTAGGAGAGCAATTACTCCTCACCCACCAGCAGGGGACAGGGGGGGACACAGGGACCCCCCGAACACCTTGGGAGCACTTTATGTAAAGTTTATGTTTTTTATTTATGTTAATCATTATATGTATTCGGTAAAGAGAGCGGAGGCTACAACCGGAGGGGGGAATGAATGTGACATGGGGGGGACTGACAGACGAAAGAAGAAGAAAGATGACAATGGTTAAAGGTATAAAAATGATGTCGTTAAACGTTAATGGAATGAATAATACGACAAAGAGGGGCAAAGTGATGTTGAAGTGTAAAAAAAGTGAGATGGAAGTGATTTTTCTGCAGGAGACACATTTGGTAGCACAGGATCATGAGAAACTGAAGATATTTGGATATGAAAATGCATACTATAGTTCCTTTAAACGGAACCTGAGGAGAGGAGTAATCACGTTAATCAAAAACACAGTCAAATTTGAATTGATCAAGGAAGTAAGAGACAAGGAGGGAAGGTTTGTTCTGGTGAAGGGAAAAATGGAGGGTCAAATGATTACGTTAGTGAATGTTTATGCACCCCCAGAGAGTGAGAGGGATTTATATGAGACCATTTTTGATATGATAGTGATGGAACTAGAAGGGATATTGGTATGCGCGGGAGATTTTAATGTAGTACTGAATCACGACCTAGACACCACGAGTACTAGAAAAGGACGGGCACCAATCAGTAGATATATGAATATTCAGATGACGGAAATGGGAATTACAGATGTTTGGATGGGGATGCACGCCATGGACAGGGAATACACACATTACTCACACCCGCACGTGACATATGCGAGAATAGACTACTTTTTGATGACGACGGGGGACAGTTACAGGGTACGGGAGAGCAGAATAGGAGTAGCGGACATATCGGATCACAGTGCCATATATCTGACAGTAGATCTAGAAGGGAGACGGAGGAACACGATCTGGAGACTAAATGTAGGAATATTAAATAACAAGGGGGTGGTGAGTCAGATCAAGGAGGAGATAGCCAGGTATAAGGAAGAAAATGACAACGGGGCGGTAGATCCGAACATTCTATGGGACACACTGAAGGTGGTGATAAGGGGGAAATTGATGGAGAAGACAGCAATGCTGAAGAAGGCCAGAACGGAGACATATCACAATCTGATAGGGAAGCTGAAGAAGCTAGAGGGGAGACACCAGATATCAAAAGAACAGGAAACGCTCGGAGAAATCAAAGAAGTAAAGGCCAGGATAAATAGGGAATTATTGACGGAAATAGAAAAGAAAGCGAGGTTCATGAAACAAACGTACTATGAAGGGGGACCAAAATCGACCAAATTGTTGGCTAGGAGAATTAGGACGCAACAGAAGTTGAACACGATACACACAATAAGGGATATAAAGACTAATGAAATATTGAGAGACCCAGCTGAAATAGAGAGGACATTTAGAGAATACTATGAGAAACTATACACACAGCCAAAAGCAGCGGGAGAAGAGGAAATAGAAGCATATCTGGAGAAGCTAGAGTTACCATCGATAGGGAAAGAACAGAATGAAGAATTAAATAAAATAATTACGGAACGAGAACTGGAAGAGGCAATTAGTAGAGCTAAAAACAACAAGTCTCCGGGGAGCGACGGATTCCCATCGGAATTCTACAAGACATTTAGAACGGAATTAGCACCCATGTTAGGGGCGGCGTTCAGACACACGATGGAAGAGGGAAAAATGCCCCCCTCGTGGAAGGAAGGCCAAAGCCAAAACAGGGCAAATATTTATTTTAGAACAAAAAGCGGCACAGTCCCTAGAAAAAAACACAAAAACACTAGAGTCAAGGAAATCTGGAAAATGCGGCACTGTGCCTTTAAGAGGCGAACAGGCTAAGGGACTAAGGGCCAGGGCTAAGGATCAGGGCTAAGTGTCAGGGCCAGGCACAGGGGCACTGGAGAGGGGGACAGGGACAGAGGCCCGGAGAGGCGGGCTGGAGACAGGGACAGAGCGAGGGCCAGAGCTGCTTACAGGGATGAGGACAGGGTTCCGACGGCGGAGGTCTGGCACGGGGACAGGGGCCCGACGGCGGAGGCCTGGCACGGGAACAGGGGCCCGACGGCGGAGGCCTGGCACGGGGACAGGGGCCCGACGGCGGGGGCCTGGCACGGGAACAGGGGCCCGACAGCGGGGCCTGGCACGGAGATCCTCCTCCTCCTCTTCGGATGCTGCAGACGGGCAGCGCAGAACAAAGGGGTCCCAGGGGACCGGGGCGAAGAGACGCCATCCTCCCGTGGAAAGAGGGAGCGATGCGCGCCGTCCTGACGTCTGGAGTGGGAACACCACTCCTCCTCCTCCTCTTCGGATGCTGCAGACGGGCAGCGCAGAACAAAGGGGGTCCCAGGGGACCGGGATGGGAACACGCCATCCTCCCGTAGAATACTAGGGAGCGACGACGAGCCTCACCCCAGGAACGAGGATCACGAAGAGACGCCTTCCTCCCGTGGAATCGGGAGCGATGACGCGCCGCCTTGACGTCTGGAGTGGGAACACTGGAAAACCTCCCGTAGAGAATTAGAGAGCGAAGACGGTGTCCCACTCCAGGCAAACGGCGACAGGTGGTGATGGCTGGGCCGTCGTCTCACGCCGGAGACGCGGCAGGTGATGGTGACGTACAGAATGGTAACGTCCAGAACTCCATGAACACTGAACACAGATACAGAATCCAGAACACAGAACGACCCGACAAGGACTGGAGGGGAGTCTGCAACCTATGTACTCTCCCAAGGTGATTGCAAACTCCCAACAGGTGCGTGAAGGTAGAGGATCAAGGATGTCCAAGGGTGGGGGCTGGTGAAGAGTAGAGGAGAGTAAATCATCGCAAGGGTGGGGGCTGGTGAGGTGAGGAGACAGGGAATAAAGGTCCAGGGAACAGGCGAATCCTCACAGTACCTCCCCCTCCACGGGAGCCACCGGGCGACCGAAAAACTACCATGACGGGGCAGAACACTAACATGACAGAGCAGAACACCAACATGCCGGGGCAGAACACTAAGGAAACAGACAGCGGGGCAGGGGACAAGACAAGGCAACAAACAAAAAAAAACTGGGCCATGCTAGCAGGGGAAGCTACACCTAAAGTGGGGCTAGCAGAGGGACTGGGTAGCTGCCAGAGCATTGCTAGCTACAGGGCCTATGCTAGCTGTACTGCTACATTAGCATAGAGGCTGCGCTAGCTGCCGGAGCTAGGCTAGCAGACAGGGCTGGACTAGCAAAGGAGAACAAGCTAGCTGGAAGGACAGTCCTAGCTGTGGGGAAACTGACCTTGCTAGCTGAAGGGGCAGTCCTAGCAGTGGGGAAACTGACCATGCTAGCTGGAGGGGCAGTCCTAGCAGTGGGGAAACTGACCTTGCTAGCTGAAGGGGCAGTCCTAGCAGTGGGGAAACTGACCTTGCTAGCTGAAGAGGCAGTCCTAGCAGCGGGGAGACTGACCTTGCTAGCTGAAGGGGCAGTCCTAGCAGTGGGGAGACTGACCTTGCTAGCTGAAGGGGCAGTCCTAGCAGTGGGGAGACTGACCTTGCTAGCTGAAGGGGCAGTCCTAGCAGTGGGGAACAGGGTAGCTAACAGGGGAGCTAACAAGGCTAACAGGGGAGCTAACAGGGAAGCTAACGAGGCTACCAGGGGAGCTAACAGGGGAGTCAACAGGGGAACTAACAGGGGAACTAAAAAGGGCAAACTCACATACACTGTCTGTGCTGGCTGGGGTCGTCGACTGGTCGGGTCGTACTGTTATGGTTTGTAACCGACCCCAATCGCACAACACAAGACAGGTATGAGAGTAAGCCAAAACAGGGCAAATATTTATTATAGAACAAAAAGCGGCACAGTCCCTTTAAGGGAAAACACAAAAACACTAGAGTCAAGGAAATCTGGAAAATGCGGCACTGTGCCTTTAAGAGGCGAACAGGCTAAGGGACTAAGGCTAAGGGCCAGGGCTAAGGATCAGGGCTAAGTGTCAGGGCCAGGAACAGGGGCACTGGAGAGGGGGACAGGGACAGAGGCCCGGAGAGGCGGGCTGGAGACAGGGACAGAGAACAGGGTTAAGGCCTTGGACAGGGCGAGGGCCAGAGCTGCTTACAGGGATGAGGACAGGGTTCTGACGGCGGAGGCCTGGCACGGGGACAGGGGCCCGATGGCGGAGGCCTGGCACGGGAACAGGGGCCCCACGGCGGAGGCCTGGCACGGGACAGGGGCCCAACGGCGGGGGCCTGGCACGGGAACAGGGGCCCGACAGCGGGGCCTGGCACGGAGATCCTCCTCCTCCTCTTCGGATGCTGCAGACGGGCAGTGCAGAACAAAGGGGTCCCAGGGGACCGGGGCGAAGAGACGCCATCCTCCCGTGGAAATAGGGAGCGATGCGCGCCGTCCTGACGTCTGGAGTGGGAACACCACTCCAGGCTTGGCACGGAGATCCTCCTCCTCCTCTTCGGATGCTGCAGACGGGCAGCGCAGAACAAAGGGGGTCCCAGGGGACCGGGATGGGAACACGCCGTCCTCCCGTGGAATACTAGGGAGCGACGACGAGCCTCACCCCAGGAACGAGGATCACGAAGAGACGCCTTCCTCCCGTGGAATCGGGAGCGATGACGCGCCGCCTTGACGTCTGGAGTGGGAACACTGGAAAACCTCCCGTAGAGAGAGCGAAGACGGTGTCCCACTCCAGGCAAACGGCGACAGGTGGTGATGGCTGGGCCGTCGTCTCACGCCGGAGACGCGGCAGGTGATGGTGACGTACAGAATGGTAACGTCCAGAACTCCATGAACACTGAACACAGATACAGATGCAGAATCCAGAACACAGAACGACCCGACAAGGACTTGAGGGGAGTCTGCAACCTATGTACTCTCCCGAGGTGATTGCAAACTCCCAACAGGTGCGTGAAGGTAGAGGATCAAGGATGTCCAAGGGTGGGGGCTGGTGAAGAGTAGAGGAGAGTAAATCATCGCAAGGGTGGGGGCTGGTGAGGTGAGGAGACAGGGAATAAAGGTCCAGGGAACAGGCGAATCCTCACAGTAAGGATAGAGAATTATGTAGTAGTTTCAGACCTGTGTCCATACTCAACGTGGATTACAAGATGTATACATCGATAATATCAAAGAGATTTGAGACGTTTATGCCAGACATTATAGATGAAGATCAAACTGGATTTATTAAAGGGAGACAGACACAGGACAACGTGATAAAGACATTACACATAGTAGAGGAGATACAAAAACAAGGTGGTAGCGCGGTTGTAACTGAGGGGTACAATTCCCTGACTGTATTACTAGATATGATACTTACTACCACTACCTTTGTACTTAATATTCGGCCACCCAGTACACGGCATAAATATATTATCATGAACACTCTCACGTAGATGAAACGGATCCAACACAAATGTACGAATTAGAAACAGGTCTTTATTCCTACACAGCGATGGTGTGTAGAATAAGCACTTAATCACTTAATCACATTTATGAATTGAAATAGTATGCACTTTTATGGCAAGGAGTATTCGTCGGTATATCAATAGAGAATGTCCAATCTCTGAAGGCGCAGGTGGTAAATATACGACCTGGAATAGTTAAGGAATAACAGCAATGATACTTTAATGATTATACTAGATACACTAGAGGGGGTTAATCCGGTCGCTTGTAAGCCGACAGGAGTAGGAGGGGGGGGGGGGTAGAATCCGGCTGCCTCGTCCGGCCAAGGGTATCCCAGGTGAACCCACTGTAGTGCCGTTCAATGCGCCGGCGATCCTTGGACCACAGATGAAAGCAGGTGGACTCTTTGTGGGCCGGCTCTCTCCGGTCCACGGGGGAGAGACGTGAAGCGACCTCGTCTTGCAGAGCGTCTCCTCACCTTGCGTCCTCTCCAGGGGGGGGGGTTCCAACACACGGCAGTGTCGGGGGTCTTTATCCATGGAATAATCAAAGTATCCAAAGCATAATCCGTGCCTGGGAAGGCGGGCTGTCGTCGGTAGAATAATCCGGTATACAGGTCCACTCGCTCGTCGGCTCTGGGGCTCCTCGGGTGCAGCTTCACATAGGGTCAACCACCCTGGGTAAGCAGCCAGTTCTCTGCCCGAAACGATGGGGTACTGACTACGGTAGTATTCTCACCGCACGAAGCACTATATATTAACAGACTATTATTAGCTTAATAGACTACGTCCAACTCGACGATATAGTGCCAAATATGACTATTCAAATATTAATATACACGATGTCTCAATACCGATGGTAGGCGAACTTGGCCTTACTCCCACACGTGGCGTCGCGGGGAGGCTTTACGTCTGTGACTCTATTGGAGGGTAAGAAACTGGACTGAAAAGAAAGTCCTACTTTAGTAGCGCAGTATATATACGCACTATGAACAAATAGTCCCATTAGTGGTGCGGTAGCCAAATTCCTACGCGGAACTAGGACTTGTTCGTACATGTCGAGCGGTACGTTTGAACTGGGTCTGAGGGGTATGGCAGCCTGGCACCAAGGTCTCGACCAATAGTAGAATGGAGACTATTATGGGATGTTCAGTAGGCTAGAATGGATATTCAATGCATATTGTACAAGGAATATACAAGGGATATCAGGGAATATTAGAGAATATACAAATACAATTAAATATATATATATAAATAAATATATATATTCGGTTTAATCTGGCCCTTCACAACAGCCACCCCCTGAATAGGTCCCAGACCTAATCAGTTAAACAGAGACAGATTAATCGCGTTGTCTATTTACACATAAGGGTTTGCTGTAGGGGTCAGTCAACTTCACAAAGTCATAGGGTTGTAGGGTCATGGTCATCATCGATTGTGTCTGGGAGTCGAGGCAGTTCTATGAGCCTTGCCACGGGACGGGTGTAAGTGCGACCCTGGACGAGCACTTCAGCTGCTCGGACCTTGCCGTCGGCACCGGTGATCACTTTGCTTACGCGGCCGGCCGGCCACATAGCTCTGGGCAGTGATTGATCAATAATCATGACGACTGTTCCTTCTGTCAAATTGTCTCTCTCCTTTACCCACTTCTGGCGGGTCTGTAGAGACGGTAGGTAGTGCAGTAGGAAACTGCTCCTGGCGTGATGTACATCCTCATCGTATTTCTTTATAATCAGCTCTGTGACCTTGTGTCGGCTGTTCAATACGATCGGGTATTTAATGTCATCCGGTAGATTGGGGGCTCTGCGTAGGCGACCACCCACTCTGATGAGGGTGTGAGCGTCGCTCTCGGGGGCCAGGTGAATTAATCTGCTGTCGGATGGGACGGGCTTTCCTCCCTGTAGACAGGCCAATTCATCGGGGAACGAGTCTCTCTGGGCTCGCTGCAGTAGAAGCAATTCTGCTTCCTCGTAGTTAGCTGCTGACATATCAGCGGGGGACTTGCACTCCGGGTGGTACCGCAGGAATGTTCTTTGTTGTGCACTCTCTATGGACGTGCAATCGTCTATGTTAGGGTCGGTGGAGGCTACGGTGCTCAATCCACAGAACACAGACTTCTTAATTTCCACCTCCTCTGGACTTGCTTCCCTCGGGATAGGCATGGGCCACTGTCCTTCCGGGAGTCTTAGGAATGCGGGGCCGTCACTGTAGACATTGCGACGGGTGAGGTCATCCAGGGGCACCCCCCGGGTGATGACGTCAGCTGGGTTCTGTTTTGTATCAACGTAGCGCCACTCTGTTTCTCCGGTTAACTCTTCGGTTAAGTCTTGAATCTCGGTGACTCTGACTCCCACGAAGACTTTGTACTTGCATGAGTCCGATTTGATCCAGGCGAGTACCGTCGTGGAATCTGACCACAGGATTGTTCTAGACACCGGTATGGTGAGCTCACGTTGGATGAGCGTGGCTAGGTGCGCTCCGGCTAGGGCTGCGCAGAGCTCTAGACGTGGGATAGATTGTTGCTTGCGTGGGGCTATTCTCGAGCGGGCGAGGACAAATGCTGTGTAGATCTCTCCCCCCTGGTCTTGGGCCCGCAAGTAGGCTACTGATCCGTATGCGACCTCTGAGGCGTCACTGAAGACGTGTAAGTCCATTTTGCATGTCTCTGGCCTCACCGTGGGTGGGAAGTAGCTTCGGCGCATATTAACGCCTGGGAGTGAGTGGAGCTCCATCTCCCACTCTCTCCAGGTGGATGCTAGTTGTGCGGGAATGGGGTCGTCCCAGCCCTGGTCCTTGTCCCACAATGCTCGTACAATCATTTTTGCCCTGGTGGTGTACGGTAGAATACATCCTAGCGGGTCATATTGTCGAGCGAGTGTTGTGTACACACTCCGTCTGGTGGTCGGCGCCGCCGCCGGCCTTCCCTGCTCCGTAGTCAGGGGCTTGTGTCTGTAGTGAAGCGAATCTGTTTTGAATCGCCACACCAATCCCAGGGTCATCTCCTGGGCTTCTCCCGGGATTGTAGCCATCCAGGTCTCGCTGCTGGCTGCCTTGTCCTCGGAGGAGAGGCTGCGCAGTACTTGCGGATCGCTGCTGGCCCACTGCCTGAGATCAAAGCCGCCTTTGATCAATGAGGCGCGGAGTTTAATCAGGAGAGCCTCGGCTTCTTCCTGGGTTGAAAGGCTTTGTAGACAGTTGTCTACATAGAAGCTGTTCTTTACGCTGTGTCGGACCTCTTCGTCCGCTGCTGGGTCCTCTGCTACATGTTTCTGTAGTGCAAATGTCGCACAGCGGGGGCTGCACGTCGTTCCGAAGGGGAGGACTTCCCATTGGTAGATGGCTGGGTGCTCATCTCCTGGCTTCTCTCTCCATAGGAACCGTAACAGGGGCTTGTCCGCCTCTACTAATCTCACCTGCAGGAACATTCCTTTAATGTCCCCGCTGATGGCCACCCTTTCCTGGCGGAAGCGGAGTAGAACGCCGAGTAGGGAGGGGCCGAGTGTGGGACCGGGCAGTAACTCTTTATTTAGATTTTGGGATCCGATCTGGTAGCTGCAGTTAAATACTATGCGGTCTTTACCGTTGTGATGGACCTTGTGGTGGGGCACGTACCACGATTCAGTGGTCTGGTCAGCCTCTTTAATGTCCATCTTTGTGACGTGTCCCGCTGTGATGAGCTTCTCAATCTCAGCGCGGTATACACTCTCTTGGGCGGGGTTCTTGGCTAAGCGCCGCTCCGTGTTCAGCAGGTACCGTTCTGTGGCGTCTGTCTTGGCGTGGAAAGTAGGCATTCCTTCTCGCCGCAGGAGTGGCGTGGCGTATCTCAACACGCCGTTGACCGGGACTCTCTTGGTCCCTGTCTCGAGGAGGTGAATGGCGTAAATGTCATCTTTAGAGCGAATGTCTTTCTTTCCGTTCTTAAAGGGCATTTGTTCTAAGGTCCATAGCCGCTCTACGTGTTGCAGGAGTGCGGTTTCTCCCTCTGTGACTCGGGAGTGGAGACATCTAGTGGCTGTACTTCGGTTGAGAGATTTGGCGAGCGGGCCTTGGAGAGTCCATCCCAAACGGGTCTCCACTGCTGCAGGGCAGCCTCGGGGTCCGGTACGAACCCGGTCTATCGGGACAATGAGGTCTGCATGGTCGGAGCCTATCAACAGGGTCGGCATAGCATTGTCTATGAGCGGGATCGGTAACTTGCGCAGATGTGCATATTTCTCCATCAGCTTGGCGACGGGGTATGTGTACCGCGACAGTCCTATTTCTTGGCTGGTGAAAGCGTCTGCAATCTGGTACCGTCGCTCAGGCTGGCCGCTTGCTGCGATAGAGAATGAGACATTCTCGCCCTTTATCGTCTTCAAATCTCGTCTTATTGTCCGAATTGTCATTTGGGTTTCGCTTCCCCGCAGCCCTAGCTGGGCCGCAGCGGAGGCGAGCAGAAGGGTCTTCTCGGACCCGTCATCGAGGACGGCGTAAGTGTCCAGGACTTTATTCTGGTAGCTTAGTGTCACACGCACTACTTTTAGGAGTACTCGGGCTCCACTGCTGCTGGCGGGATCGATGTACATGACGCTCGCTTTGCGGCTGGATGGTGCAGGTGAAGGGCGCCGTCTGTTACTGTCGTGAAGTATGTCCAGATGGGCTCCATCGCACTTGGTGCACCTTTTCTTTAAGCGGCATTCGGCTGCCATGTGTGAGCGCGCACAGCGAAAACAGCGCTTGTTGGACTTTATCCATTGACCTGCTTCCTCCGCGTTCAGCTTGGGGAAGGAGTCACATTGCGCTAGCCAGTGTTCTTTCTCACAGTAGGGGCACACTATCTTCCACTTCTCCGTTCTGGAGGGGGTACTGTGGCTCCTGCTGCTCGGTACTGACTCCGATTGGTGCATCACAGTCACCGATCTTCTTCCATCATTTAGTCGTCTGGTTCCTTCTCTGGAGCCAGGGGTGCTCCGTCCGAATGTATCTAGCCGTAGGCTGCTGACTTCTCTCGCCAGGAAGTCTGCTAGATCGAGGAGGTTCGGTTCGGGGCCATTCGGGTCTCTGTGGTCCCTCTGCCGCCTAAAGCGCTCCTGACGAGCGGGCGGCAGCTTCTCCAGGATCCTTTCCACATTTGAGTTGGCGTAAAGTTCATGCCTCCCCTTCTCTCTTTGCGCTCCCAACATCCCTACCAGGGACTGCACTCTGATGGACAGGTCGTCCAGTGCTCGATTGTCTATTGCTGGGGGTAAGCGGTCGATGTGTCGGATCTCCCCTGGATCACGTAATCCCATATGCGCCCATACCTCTGGTCCAATGCTACCAGCGCTGCTGTGTATGGGGTGGTGGAAGTCGCGTAGGCGAGCGCTATATTATGTGCGCGGGGCACCTTTAAGTGCTTCAGTAGGATGGCGTATTTGTGGCGTTCATCCAATACATCCACCAACATGGTCTCCAGACACATGCGGAGTTCTGTATACTGGGCCCGGTTCTCTTGGGTGAAGTCGGGTACCATAGGCGTGCCAATGTATGACGCTGACTGTGGATACATCGGCGAGCGTTGGGGGAGAGGCCTCCTAGGCGAGTCTCCTCCCGCTCCTTGGTATGGGCTGGTACCGGCAGTGTACCATGGCCCGCTTGTCCAGGTGCTGTTCCTCGGTGCGGGTCGTGCGTCGTGCTCACCCGTGTATAGAGTCGGGGGTCTGTAGCGCAGCTCCGCGGGAGTATAGCCTGGGCTGTACCGGACCTCCTGGTCCGGTAGAGTACTGTGCTGTCGTCGGGCGCGGTTCTCCTCCTCTTCCTCTTCGTCTTCAGTTAGGTCATCCAGTGCTTGTAGTCTCTGGTTTAGCCTCTCCACAGGATATGCTGCTCCTTCCCGGTTGCTAGGTCTCGCTTGGACCGGTGGGGGGAGGTGGTCTGTGGGGGGTATAGACCTCGTCTGTTGGTCAAGTTCAGGGTTGTTTACTCGGCTAGGGGATGCCGCCCTGGAGGTGTGTCTAGACGAGTTCCTGGAGCCTCTGGCGGAGGGAGAGGGTGTTGTCCGTCTGATCAGCTGTTCTATTAGTTGCGCTTGCTGTCTGTCGCGCTCTGCGTCCCGTAGAGCACCAGCAGCTGCTCGCTGGCTGTCTGCTCGGTCTCGGGCCACATTCTCTTCCATCTGAATGCGTCTTATTTCTAGACGTATATGCTCTTCTTCGCTCCGCTGCTGGATCTGCAGTCGGTCGCGTTCAGCAGCGGCGTTCAGGCTGATGAGGAAGGCCTGCTGTAGGGTCCTCTCTGCCTCGCTGGGAGAAGGCGGTTGTATAGGGGAGCCTTCCCTCGGGGTACTCCTTGCGGAGCCTTGGAGTTCTATCTCCACGGTGCTCTCCCCGTCTTCTTCCGTGCCGAGTTCTCTCTCGGTAGCGTTGTATTCCTCCCGGGACTCATCGGGGACTACTTCTTCAGTACTGGCGGGGTGTGAAGTCATGTCTGGTTCCCACTGGTCCCCACCGTGAACTTGGTCAGTTACATTAGAGCCCGTAGGGGCCTCTATGGTCGGGGTAGTCTGGGCGTTGGGGTTAGACATACTTTTACTTTCTAGTTTTACCGCGTTTACTGTTAGTAGAAGACTAGGTTGTTGACTGACAGCGTAAGCCTCTAAGTACTGAGGGAGCCGTCGTTCGCGCTGCGGGCGTTGGTTAGGAGGATCGTTTCGTGGAGTGTTCATCATAGGCCATTTCAATATTAATAACACTATATTAATATTACACTAATTACCCTCCGGCTCGAAGGACCAATTGTAACTGAGGGGTACAATTCCCTGACTGTATTACTAGATATGATACTTACTACCACTACCTTTGTACTTAATATTCGGCCACCCAGTACACGGCATTAATATATTATCATGAACACTCACACGTAGATGAAACGGATCCAACACAAATGTACGAATTAGAAACAGGTCTTTATTCCTACACAGCGATGGTGTGTAGAATAAGCACTTAATCACTTAATCACATTTATGAATTGAAATAGTATGCACTTTTATGGCAAGGAGTATTCGTCGGTATATTAATAGAGAATGTCCAATCTCTGAAGGCGCAGGTGGTAAATATACGACCTGGAATAGTTAAGGAATAACAGCAATGATACTTTAATGATTATACTAGATACACTAGAGGGGGTTAATCCGGTCGCTTGTAAGCCGACAGGAGTAGGAGGGGGGGGGGGGTAGAATCCGGCTGCCTCGTCCGGCCAAGGGTATCCCAGGTGAACCCACTGTAGTGCCGTTCAATGCGCCGGCGATCCTTGGACCACAGATGAAAGCAGGTGGACTCTTTGTGGGCCGGCTCTCTCCGGTCCACGGGGGAGAGACGTGAAGCGACCTCGTCTTGCAGAGCGTCTCCTCACCTTGCGTCCTCTCCAGGGGGGGGGGTTCCAACACACGGCAGTGTCGGGGGTCTTTATCCATGGAATAATCAAAGTATCCAAAGCATAATCCGTGCCTGGGAAGGCGGGCTGTCGTCGGTAGAATAATCCGGTATACAGGTCCACTCGCTCGTCGGCTCTGGGGCTCCTCGGGTGCAGCTTCACATGGGTAAGCAGCCAGTTCTCTGCCCGAAACGATGGGGTACTGACTACGGTAGTATTCTCACCGCACGAAGCACTATATATTAACAGACTATTATTAGCTTAATAGACTACGTCCAACTCGACGATATAGTGCCAAATATGACTATTGAAATATTAATATACACGATGTCTCAATACCGATGGTAGGCGAACTTGGCCTTACTCCCACACGTGGCGTCGCGGGGAGGCTTTACGTCTGTGACTCTATTGGAGGGTAAGAAACTGGACTGAAAAGAAAGTCCTACTTTAGTAGCGCAGTATATATACGCACTATGAACAAATAGTCCCATTAGTGGTGCGGTAGCCAAATTCCTACGCGGAACTAGGACTTGTTCGTACATGTCGAGCGGTACGTTTGAACTGGGTCTGAGGGGTATGGCAGCCTGGCACCAAGGTCTCGACCAATAGTAGAATGGAGACTATTATGGGATGTTCAGTAGGCTAGAATGGATATTCAATGCATATTGTACAAGGAATATACAAGGGATATCAGGGAATATTAGAGAATATACAAATACAATTAAATATATATATATAAATAAATATATATATTCGGTTTAATCTGGCCCTTCACAACAGCGGTACTGATTAGCCTAGATGCAGAAAAAGCATTCGACAGTGTGAGCTGGACATTTTTATATAAAACATTGATGAGGTTCGGACTGAACGGGAGGGCGATGAAGATGATCAAGGCGCTATATCAAGAACCGACAGCGAGGGTTAAGGTGAATGGCAGCTTGACGGATAGAATCAGATTAGAGAGGGCTACCAGACAGGGATGTTGTCTCTCACCAACGCTCTTCGCCGTTTTCATAGAACCACTGGCACAACTGATCAGACAGACCGAGGACATTAAGGGAGTAAGGATAAAGGGAACGGAATATAAACTAGGCCTATTTGCGGACGACGTGATAGTATACATGAGGCAACCAGACAAGAGCTTCCCGGCACTGATGGATCTACCGAAGGAATATGGCCACTACTCAGGATACAAACTAAACGTGACAAAGACACAGACCTTAGCATGGAACTATACCCCAACGACGGAAATTAGGGAACAGTACGGGATAAGATGGGACATGGACAAGATTAAATACTTAGGGGTGAACATCACGAGAGGGGTGGAGAAACTGTTTGAGGCGAACTATACACAGATAAATCAGAACATCAAGAGAGACTTAGAGAGATGGACAGTAATGCCCTTGGACTTCAATTCAAGAATAGAGGTCATTAAAATGAACATACTATCAAGGTTACTGTACCTATTCCAGTCACTACCGATACAATTACCACAGAATCAATTCAGGGAGTGGGACAGACTGATATCGAGGTTCATATGGGCGGGGAGAAGACCACGGGTCAGATATAAAACACTACAACTACCAAAGGAAGAGGGAGGGATGGCAGTACCCAGCCTACAATATTATTACTATGCAGCACAACTGAGAGCAGTGACGTGCTGGTGTAACGACAGATATGAGGCAAGATGGAAAGACATTGAAAAAGAAGGGGAGGGATACAAGGTACAAGCTCTGGTGGGCGATAGGGAACTATTTAAAGAAAAAGAGGGACTATTAGATCCAATCACCAAATGCACCTTGACCATATGGAACAGAGTAGTAAAAACACACAAATTGGAGAAGCAGTCAGGGGTTCTGAGATGGGTAGCACATGACAAGAGATTCAAACCAGGGAGGTTAGACCATGGATTCAGAAGGTGGGAGAGGGGGGGGGGGGGGGGGGGGCAACAGCGATATGCAAAATGATAGAGAAAGGGGAAATGCAGACACTACAAAAATTAAAGGAGAAATTTGGACTAGAAAACAGGGACCACTTCAGATATCTACAGGTTAGAGACTACTACAACAAAGAAATAAGGGGGGCCAAAGACGAAGAACAGAATGGAATAATAAAGATGATAGTATGGGCATAGGAAGGGGGGCAAGGAAGAGTAATATCAGCAATATACAGGGCTATAATGAACAGCAAGGGACACACGACCGATTACATAAGGGAGAAATGGGAGAGAGGGCTAGAGATAGAAATAACAGGGAAGGAATGGGGGAACATATGCGAGGTGCAACATTCAACAACAGGATCGAGGATATGGAAAGAGTTTGGATGGAAAAACATAATCAGATTCTTTATAACCCCAGAGCTGAAGGGAAAATATGCACCAACACAAAGAGCATGCTGGAGGACGTGTGGGAAGGAGGGGGCAAATCACACGCACATATTCTGGGGATGTTAGAAGCTGAAGGGGTATTGGGAGGAGATAGGGGAGGCAATAATCAGAATATTAGGATACGGGTTACCACAAACAGGACTGGTGCTTTACTTAGGAGACCTGACACACAAGGGAATACAAGGGGGGGACAAATATTTAATAAAGATAATGTTGATAGCGGCCAGAAAAGCAATAACGAGACTGTGGTACAAGGAAGACCCACCGACAATAGCACAATGGGTAGGAATAGTGGAAGAGATACAGGATATGGAGAGGATAACACACACATGCTGAGGTTACAGGAAGAGAAATTTGGAGAAAGATGGGGAAAGTGGGAGGATTACAAGGGGAACGAAAACGACATCACAGAGGAAGAACCAAATACACCACAAGAGGGTGAAGGGTAAAGGAGGAAAGAGGTTCAAAGAGGGTCTCTGAACCCATGTCACACACATAATGTTTTCTAATTTTATTTTTGTTTAAGGTATGACAACTGTTTTATGTTTTTTATTTGCTTAAGTCAGTATTTTTTATTTTTCATCTTTTGGGTATTACATTTTTTCTTTATTATTTATGTCTGTTTAATAGTGTTGTTGAGGTTATTGTATATGTCGTGTTGTTTGTCTATAAATGTTTAATACAAATTTAAGTAAAAAAAAATAATAATAAATACAATACATGTGCTCTTGCTCGCTCTTCCTCGCTCTTTCCTTCCCCTTCCCTCCCCCTCCACCCCCCCCCCCCTCAGGACCCCCACTTGGACTATACATCCACTATTTCATTTAACATCAGAAAATTACAAGTTTATATGCTACCCTTTATCTTCTCCACCACAGCTACCCAGACTGCTATCCTGGCTTCATTAACACCTCAAATTCGTGCAGTAGATATCTCTAGATAAATCACATCGAGATAGGTAAGAAGTTAGAACCCATACCTTCCGGCACATTTTATCCGGTTGAATCCAGCGTGACGCTATCAACTGCTTGGCAGCTGTAAGACCGGACAAAATTTGTCTCTTTACATGTACAGAGGTTGATAACTGAGAAACATCATTCAACAACAATACAGAAGGCAGTGTAGGTATGGTCAGAGATAAAAATTCTGATAATTGAGTGGTTACTTTTTCCCAGAAAATCTTAACAGGAGGGCATTCCCAATACATATGCATAAATATACCAAGAGCACCGTTTAAACACAAGGAGCATCGAGGGTCTTGTCTGAGACCCATTAGGTGCAAACGTCTAGGAGTCAGGTAAGTCCTATGAACAAAATTAAGATTAATCTGTTGGTGATCCGGGTTGCGTGATGATAGCCGAACGTTTGCCCAGACTGCATCCCAATCAAAATCTACTTCCAAGTTTGGGATATCCTTCCTCCAAACCGAGTCTAGGGGAAGGACCTCATATGAGGACGTAAGTAAGTGACGATAAAAGTCAGAGACGAAGCCTCTCGATGTCTCCTTTTCATAAAATAATTTGTGAAATCTGTGGTGCTCAAGTGGAATATTTAATGGGACTCCGTGAGCCTTCAACGCTGCTCTTAATTGTAGATAGAAAAAATGAGTGGAACTGGTGAGGTTAAATTTGTTAAATATATCTTGATAACTGCAGAAACCATGGTCATCGAAGATATCCCCCAATGTGTGTATGCCTTTCTTTTCCCATCTAGGAAATCTGATAGGTTGTTGTGCAATAAGGAGTAAATTGTTATTAAATAGGGGAGAATGACTGTGCCATTTATGGTGGTTAGTACACTTTTTCTGTGTGTCACGCCATATCCGGATCACATGTGTGATCCGGGGGCCAAATCTCAAGTTGCATTGCTTAATTGATAAGTTGGTGTACACTATATCCTGCAGTCTATGTGGTGCCACTATGTTCTCCTCTAATGGTCTCCAGGATACCGATGCTTGAGAATCAAACCAGGTGATCAGTGGTCTTAAAGAGAACGCTTTAAAATAATAGTTGAAGTCTGGAAAGGCTAAACCCCCGTCGGCTCTATTTCTCTGTGCAGTGGATCTTTTTATTCGTGGACGTTTGTTGTTCCAAATAAATGTATATGCAGCGGAGTGTACTTTTTGCCAGTAACCAACAGGTGGGGGTAACGGCAACATCGAGCTGAAGAAGTTAATTCTGGGTAAAACATTTATCTTAACTATTGACGCTCGGGCCTGTAATGAGTTTTTTTATTTTGACCACCTGCCGAAGTCATTTGTGATCCTATCTAGCAATCCGGAATAATTATACTTCACCGTTTGGCTTATAGTGGGGAATATTTCAACTCCAAGACATCTAAAGTGTTCTACCATGGGTATATTTGCTGGGAGGATGGTAGCCTTCGCAGTCACATTAAGTGGAAGGAAGGCCGATTTTGGCCAGTTTATCTTAAATCCCGATAGATTGCCAAAATCATGTATTAGTTTGAGAAGATGAGGTAGGGAGGTGGTAGGGTTTTGCATGAACAATATTACATCGTCCGCATATAAGCTAATGTGATGCTGTGTGCCCTTAATTGAGATCGGCGCTATGGACTGGGATTGTCTTATGTACTGTGCCAAAGGCTCTAGGGATAGAGCAAATAGTCCGGGACTAAGAGGACAACCCTGTTTGGACGAGTGCGACACAGGGAAGTGTGGGGAGCAGAATTTACCTGTTAAAATCATGGCCGATGGATCTGTATATAGTACTTTGATCATATTAATGAACCCATCTCCTAACCCCATCCTTCTAAGTACTGCCCATAAATAAGACCATTCCAACCTGTCAAAGGCCTTCATCGCATCCAAGGATAATACAGCTGTAGGAGGCGTGGCATCCTTGCTGGAATCTATCACATGCAGTAACCGTCTAATATTATCCGTGATCAGGCGGCCTCTTATGAAGCCTGTCTGATCAGGGTGAATTAAATATGTCATATGCTTTTGAAGTCGGATGGCTAGTACCTTAGCGTACAGCTTGAGATCGGTTCCGAGGAGGCTTAAGGGTCTATAACTACCGCATTCGGTGGGGTCTTTATCTTTTTTAAGTAGGACAGATATGAGTGCCACATTGACATCCCTGGAGAAGTTCCCCTCTTTGAGTATAAAATCATATCAAGTAATAGGGGTCCAATTACATCCCAACATGAGAGGTACAGTTCGGGTGGAATGCCATCCCAGCCAGGGGCCTTACCACTTTGCAATTCAGATATAGCCTCCCTAAGTTCCTCTAGTGTAATAGGTGCATCTAACCGTTTAGCGTCTTCCTTTGAAAGTTGAGGTAAGTTAATTTGATCAAGAAATGTATCCAGTTTATTATGATCGAAGATCACTTCTGACTTGTACAGGTTGGAGTAAAACGTACGAAAAGTCTTGTTGATTTTTTTGGGGTCTGTAATAACAATTCCCTGTTGGTCCTCCACGGTTACCTCTTTAAAAAAGGCTCTAGTTTTACTCAGGAGTTCGCACAGCTGGGAGAGCTTTGAGATTCAGCTCTTTGTCTCTATCTGGCAAAGAAAATCCTGGTTCTTCAGAGCCGCTGCCGTTCAATAGGGCTGACAAGCTAGCCCTCTGGGACTAGAGCTCAGAGCCGGGTACTGATGGCAGCCACAGAGAGTTAGACAGGCAGACAGACAGGTAGGTACGTCGGTGGGTAGACAGGCAGACAGATTCTAGATTATCCTACAGGCTTAAATGACAGAGCTACACAGCACACTGGAACTAACAGACACAAGACAGTAAGCCTGTCTGTCTGTGTGTCTGTGTGTCTGTGTGTCTGTCTGTCTGTCTGTCTGTCTGTCTGTCTGTCTGTCTGTCTGTCTGTCTGTCTGTCTGTCTGTCTGTCTGTGTCTGTCTGTCTGTCTGTCTGTCTGTCTGTCTGTCTGTCTGTCTGTCTGTCTGTCTGTCTGTCTGTCTGTCTGTCTGCCTGCCTGTCACTCCTCCAGATTAACTGCTGAAATGATATCAGCCACATTCCACACAGTGCCTGTCAACCTCGCCAACTCCTCAGCCCTGTCAGTCACACTGCCCCAAGAACCCCCCCCCTCCCACACACACACACACCCACACCAGCCCCGCTCTTCCTCTCTGTGTCTGGGGTCAGTTCTAGCACATTCCTAGCGAGAGCCCTTTCATCAATTCAACTGGCCATCTCAAGCGTGAGCGGAGTAACTCAATAATAGGAGATGCTTGCCATGCCCCCCCCCCCCCTTTACCCCTCCAAAAATAAAAATTAGCCTCTATGTCACCATGCAACCATATTCTTCATCCCACATTCCTGCATCATTACCCAAGTGTGGTGTCTATACAGATTCAGCCATATTCCCTGGGGTGTTTAGGAGGCCCCATTACCAGCCCCTCCCCTCCCCCCACCCCGTTGCCCCAGCTCTAGTGGGCCATCCTGGAGGAGACATTAAAAGAGATTGGTGGGTTTCAGCTATTGAGTGAAATTAGACATGGTCAATGTGTTCCTGACTGCACCAAACCCCCTGGGTGCGAGGGGGGAGTGAACAGGGTGATAATATGGTGGCAATATGGGTCTGAAGGGGGGTTGTCAGTGTATATCATGATCTTAGAAGGTTGCTTTGATTTGCGGTACTGAAACACATACATTCACTAATCAGACCCAGACACACACACAAATACATGCACACGCTCACACATAATGTTTGTGGAAATGGCTAATATGTTTTAATGACTTCATTCAAGTGAACAAAAATGATGGTGAGAGCAAATGACAAGTGTGAAATGAGCTGCATTAGATTTAGTTCCCCCTAAAAGCCCACAATATTTACACTTGAATTAAAAGTATTGATCTTATGCTCAGTTCCATCTGGAAACAGGTGTTGTTTTCCCGCTGCTGCAAATGAGATGCATGTGTGTGTGTGTGTGCGTGTGCGTGTGTGTGTGTGTGTGTGTGTGTGGTCAATATCAGTATGCGAGAATGTCTGTGAGGCTTCAGATGCGAAGGTATTGGCATGCCACTCCTATTAAGCTAATGATGAGTATGAGCAGAAGGCAGTGTGTGAATGACATATCATACACTTACAGCTGGGGTGGGGGGGGGGGGGGTCTTAATTAGAAATCCTCCTATCAGACGCCTTTTAAAAATCACGTCTAATCATATGGCTTATGATCAACAAGAATCAAAAGGAGCCAATGGAAAGGGATGAGTTTCTCCTTCAGAGACATGGAAATGACCAATTAATTTTCCAATCTGTTTTTTGTTATGAAGAAATTGTCTAAAAGCAACAAACATCCGTAACCCCCCCCCCCCCCCCCAATGCCTTCCATCCACCCTCTGTGATCGTTTGTACTTTTCCCCCTGTCCTGTTCCAATATGGTAATGAATAGTCTGTTTTTATACGAGAAGCAGGAAGCAATTTAATCAGTGTCTTAATTGATTCTGATGAGATTTGGTTGACAGAGTTAGTATTGAGTTGTAATTAGAGGGACTCCCCCCTGGGCCGCGCTGAAAAGTACAATCACGCGGCTTGAGGAAGGTGCAGAGGAGAGAGGAGGAGAGGAGAGGAGCAGAGGGAGGAAACAGGAGTGGAGAGGAATGTTGAGGAGGAGTGAAGAGCAGAAGTGTGAAAAGACTCCAGAAGTTGAGGAAACGGCAAAAAGCGAGGTAGGAGAGTTGAAGAAAGGAGAGTTGAAGATAGGAGAGTTGAAGATAGGAGAGTTGAAGAAAGGAGTGTTGAAGAAAGGAGAGTTGAAGAAGGGAGAGTTGAAGATAGGAGAGCTGAAGAAAGTAGAGTTTAAGAAAGGAGAGTTGAATATAGGAGAGTTGAAGATAGGAGAGTTGAAGATAGGAGAGTTGAAGAAAGAAGAGTTGAAGATAGGAGAGCTGAAGAAAGTAGAGTTGAAGAAAGGAGAGTTGAAGGAAGGAGAGTTGAAGGAAGGAGAGTTGAAGATAGGAGAGTTGAAGATAGGAGAGTTGAAGATAGGAGAGCTGAAGAAAGTAGAGTTGAAGAAAAGAGAGTTGAAGGAAGGAGAGTTGAAGATAGGAGAGTTGAAGAAAGGAGAGTTGAAGATAGGAGAGTTGAAGAAAGGAGAGTTGAAGAAAGTAGAGTTGAAGAAAGGAGAATTGAAGGAAGGAGAGTTGAAGAAAGGAGAGTTGAAGATAGGAGAGTTGAAGAAAGGAGAGTTGAAGATAGGAGAGTTGAAGAAAGGAGAGTTGAAGATAGGAGAGCTCATAGGCGGCGGGTGAGCTGGACATTAGGGTAGGCTATAGATGGGATGGGACTCGTGCGGAGCTCGCAAAATCTTTTCTTTTTTGCTTGCACGCAAACTGTGCACGCAAACGGTGCTGTCCAGGTTCTGATTTCATACAATACACACACCCACTAGGCTACTACAGCGAGCCCCACTCATTTCATAGTGCAAATTAATTGTTCAAATGAAGGCATCCAATATGATTAACCATTGTCTTACCTTAATGTAACAAAATAAAAATGCGACGTTTTGCGCATCAATTATCTTTTCTGCATTAAGTTTGTCTGTGAGATCACTTTCAATGTGAAGCCGACTCAGAGTTGCCTGTCTCTCCTGGCACATATTGTTGTTCTTCTTAGCCAGTTTCGGATGCGCCTCATTGGGAAAGACCGTTCACAAGTTGCGGTGCCGACGGCAATGAAGGAAACGTTTTCCGTAATTTGGATCTCATCATGCTTTGAAAACAATGTACATAGTAGCTCTAAAAAGTTTCCACGGTTTTTATTAACTCTGACTCAGTCTCATCATGCCCTCGTAGAGCAAGCCCTTGGCCTCAGGTGATCCGGTGTTATGCCCAGGCGGCATGTAACTTGGAATGGATTTCCAGGTCTTGGCAGCTCTCACGGAGAGAGCTGATTTGCTAAATGTACTTGTCCTTAATGGAACAGCCAAGTCACCCGGTACAACAGTTCTGGTGAACCTGGAGGTGAAAAAATCGGAAAGTGGAGGTGGGGCTAGACCATGGAGGATTTTGAAGACCAGACTGGCATCGGTTAGTTTGATGATGCGGCGTGATTGGTTACTGCCTGCAGTCTGGAATGTTAAAACGGCCACCACACCTACTGCCATTGACACCTTGGTCAGCCGACCCTTGCGTATTGTCACCACCGGGCTGCAGCAGCCCACACACACACTGACTATAATAATGCGCAGACTGGGGCTGCCTGGCCTTATATACCTGCCGCCTATGGGAGAGCTGAATAAAGTAGAGTTGAAGATAAGCGAGTTGAAGATAGGAGAGTTGAAGAAAGGAGAGCTGAAGATAGGAGAGCTGAAGAAAGTAGAGTTGAAGATAAGAGAGTTGAAGATAGGAGAGTTGAAGAAAGGAGAGCTGAAGATAGGAGAGCTGAAGAAAGTAGAGTTGAAGATAAGAGAGTTGAAGATAGGAGAGTTGAAGAAAGGAGAGCTGAAGAAAGGAGAGCTGAAGAAAGGAGAGTTGAAGAAAGTAGAGTTGAAGATAAGAGAGATGAAGAAAGGAACAAAGTCAGAGGCGTTACGGGGGGGAGTGAATGCACTCTAACCCTCTATGACTGGTACGGAGGGGGACGCACCTGCCGAGAGACCCACCTCGCCGCCCGGATGAATGTGATGAGGTCGGACATCATGATTATGCCCCTCCCCCACCTCAGCCCTGTGCTTTGGCTGAGAGGGGAGAGAAGCTGTTAAGATGAAACAGCTCTAAGTTACCTGTGGGGCAACTGTGGCTCAGGGTGTAGAGTGGTCGTCTGGTAAACAGATGGTTCCCCGTTCGATTCCAGTTCCCCTCAGCAGTGCGTTGAAGTGTCCTTGAGCAAGACACTTAACCCCTAACTGCTCCCGATGAATGGTTGGCACCTTGCACGGTCGCCTCCGCCATCAGTGTAAAGCGATTTGGATAAAAGCGCTATGTAAATGCAGTCCATTTACCATCATGAGACTGTGAAATGAAGGAGGAAATGGAGAGGGGGGAGGAGGAGGAGGAGGACAAGGACGAGGAGGAGTGGACTTTATGGGATAGTCTTGTTTCATATATCAGCATATATCAGATATCAGCTGATCTGCTCTTCCTACACTAGTCTATACCTTTTATTCTGTGCCGTTCACTGCTCCTTAAGAATGCAAAGGTTCTCCTGTCCAAGTTGACCTTTAGACTCACACACTGCTCGCTGGTTCTATGATACAAGCTTGCCCACTTCGCAGTCCGTTACAGTAGACAGCCTCTCAACCTCTCCTCTCCAGGCCTCTTGTGTGTGTGTGTGTGTGTGTGTGTGTGTGT
>NC_140167.1:180493192-180496507 GCF_963971535.1 Notolepis coatsorum
CTATTGCCCAGCAAAAAGTGTCAAACCCATCTCAACTTGTTTATTTAAACTAGTATGAAATAAGATTACCTGTCTAAAAAGTAGGCTATGAAATCGCAGTTACAATCACTCATTACCAGATCCTTTCTCAGAGAGAAAGAGAGAGAGAGAGAGAGAGAGAGAGAGAGAGAGAGAGAGAGAGAGAGAGAGAGAGAGAGAGACATGACACATGACACATGGACACATGACACATGACACATGACACATGGACACATGACACTGGCCTTCAACTGCCTTGTATTTGTTTCCCTCTCCTCCATCTCCATCAGTGTGTTCTCAGTGCTGGAACGTCTTGGGCCTTTATACTGACCACGGGCTGCTGTCCTTGGTGCTGAATTGTCAGTCACCAAGGCGAAAACGCTAGGTTTTTTATCTTTATCCACCATAGTCATGATGATCACTGTGAATGTTGTACAGTGTTTTTGGATAATTAATAGTAGTAGATGGTCTCTGGTGTGTCTGAGACTACAAATGATCATAAAAACAAAATACTAAAATATTTAATTATTTTGATATAAAATATCTTTACTGCAGGAGTCCCTTCAGAGCACACTTCAATACAGCCGTCAGGACAGTACATGGTCTAGACTGGAGAACAGGAATCCCGGCTGTATAGCGTTGTTTAGTCCTTTATAGGCTCTTGATACTTTATCTCATCAGCCAATACGTGTCAATCAGAGAACTCTTAAAATTGGGCCATCCAACCTCCATCATGTCAAGCATACAGTTGAGTTCATTGAACAATTCCCTCTTGTTTTATCAGTCTTGGCCCCAAATTGTAATTTTATACATAAATGTATATCTGATTGAAATTTAAATGTGTGATGACACAAATATCATTCAGGGAAGGACTTGCAGCAGCTACTAGGGGTGGTCAAGAAGGAAATGTTGGTTCTCAATTACAAGCTATCATTAAAATTTAACAAAACTACATTCATGTTATTCGGAAATTGTAAAGTTAAAACAGATGTTCAAGTGGAAATTGATAATGTGGAAATGTAATTTATGGGTGTATTAATAGACCGTAAGCTCTGCTGGAAACCTCACAGAATATCTGAGCTCCAGGATTGCCAGAAGCATTGGCATATTGGGCAAACCTAGACACATCCTTAATCATAAATCATTGCACGCACTTTATTATTCACTTATTGTATCGTATCTAACCTATTGTGTACATAAGATATGCATACTGCAAAACAGAGCAATAAGGATGATAAATTATGCTGGGTATCGTGAGCATACTAATCAATTAAGTCAGACTTTAAAATGATTTCAGTTAAATTTACGACTGCTAAAGAAAGAAATAAGCCAGAAGCAATTCATTGCCAGGTAATATACAAAAATGTTAATGGACAGAGAGGGAAATTATGATTTAAAAGCATGTGCATTTCAGTTTGTGGGGTAGCTTTATGGAATGTGGAAAAAGAAACAGAGCAATAATGTTGCACAGTTAAAAGATGTATACAAAATAGCACTGATAGATTAAATACAGAACTGAGGAACTATATATAGATAGTTGCTCTCTGGGAATGTTTAGATAATTTAAAAATAAATTATAATGGTTGTCTTGTTGTTTTTTAACCTTATTTTATTTATTATAATATTTTCTCTCTCTTAGGTAAGTAAGAGAGTTGTATTTTAAATGTTATGATATTGTAGGAAAGGGACAGGACTAGATAAGCTGTGCTTCCTTCTGCCCCTCCTCCAACTCATCCTTGTTGGTTTTTCTATGGATGAAGATGGACTCATTTGTTTATGTTTGCATTCTGTCTCGACTGTGATTTGCACGTCTGTTGTGTACGAGATAAATACAGATCAAATCAAAGCAAAAACCAACAACATGTTTGTTTGCGTTTGGCTGCGGGCCCTGTTGACTCCAGCGTATTGTAATGACAAACATCGGCACTCCGTGCATTTGCCTAATTAGTTACCAGCTGCAGTGAGAGGGGTAATTGATTGCAGGGTAATGTGGTTGATTTGTAACTCAATCATGCTAATAATTTGTTATTGATCGGAGCATTAGGGAGAGAAAACATCACACGGAGGCCTAACCCAGCGGAAGACGGCGCAGAAAGTTGATGCTCTCAGTTTTTAATCTATCTCGCTAAGCTAACACTGTAAGGAGCGTGGGGGCAAGTATGATGAACTGCCGGTTTCAGCCCAGTGCCACACACTCATATGTTATGTGGAGGAGATTGCATTTACTTGGAAATTGAGTGTGTGTGTGTGTGTGTGTGTGTGTGTGTGTGTGTGTGTGTGTGTGTGTGTGTGTGTGTGCGTGCGCGTGCGTGCGTGCGTGCGTGTGTGCGTGTGCGTGAGAGAGAGCAAGATTGCAGGTGTGTGTGTACACGTGTACATGCGTGTGTGATGTGTAAGTGAGTGAGTGTGTGATCTAGATAGAAAACCTTCAAGGGCCATGTCCACTTCCTTTCATACTGTATTTACAGCAAGCAAATTCAAATGTATTTATGTAATAATTTGCATCTCACACTTCACAGCTACAGTGTGTGTAATACAATTTGTATTTGTTTTATTGTTATGGATATAAGGAAAGGGCTTTGTAGAAAGGTTTTTTTCTTTTCTTTCAGGAACAACGCCGTACATTTTAAATGCATACCTGTTCAGCTTCATCGGCTTGTGTAAACCCCGTGCCCCACTCCTTCAATTTTACAATATTAATCAGCCGTTAAATTAACTTCTCCAGTTTAATTGCACATTTTCAATGATTAGGGTCAGGGGTTAGGTATTTCCCGGAGACGGTTGATTGCCAAAGTGTGAGGCCATTTTTCACTGTGTCCTGTCTCTTTCTTTCTCTCTCTCTCTCTCTCTCTCTCTCTCTCTCTCTCTCTCTCTCTCTCTCTCTCTCTCTCTCTCTCTCTCTCTCTCTCTCTCTCTCTCTCTCTCTCTCTCTCTCTCTCTCTCTCTCTCTCTCTATGGGTAACGCATGTATTCCCGGTAACCTGCCCCATTTCTAAGCCATATAACCCAGGACGTTATACGAACAACATTAAAATCTTTTCTCATGTCAAGAATGATGTTATAGATGCCAAATAATTCACCTTTAAAAAAAAATCATGTAATGAGGGATGGCGGACCTCTAAAGTTGACCTAAGTTACCGGGAATACCAATTCACTATCTCCTCCAATGTAAGAGAGAATTAAATGTTTTGGTTGTTTTGTAGGGATATCATCATCATGTAACATAATACCATAGTTCTCCAGAGTATCTCAATAGAATTCAAATTTAGCTGATCTGAAGAAAATCCGGGTATGGGA
>NC_140167.1:180496707-180536707 GCF_963971535.1 Notolepis coatsorum
AAATGAGCAAAAACAAGGAAAGGGTATTCCCAGTAACTTAACAAACAAGTTAAGTTCAAATTCAAATTCCAATATGGCATTTGAACTGAATTTTGGAAAAAACAGGTATTCCTGGTCACCATGCCCCTAGTCAGTCTACACCACCATGCCCCTAGTCAGTCTACACCACCACCATGCCCCTAGTCAGTCTACACCACCATGCCCCTAGTCAGTCTACACCAACCTGCGCCTAGTCAGTCTACACCACCACCATGCCCCTAGTCAGTCTACACCACCACCATGCCCCTAGTCAGTATACACCACCATGCCCCTAGTCAGTCTACACCACCATGCCCCTAGTCAGTCTACACCACCATGCCCCTAGTCAGTCTACACCACCATGCCCCTAGTCAGTCTACACCACCATGCCCCTAGTCAGTCTACACCACCACCATGCCCCTAGTCAGTCTACACCAACCTGCCCCTAGTCCGTCTACACCACCATGCCCCTAGTCAGTCTACACCACCACCATGCCCCTAGTCAGTCTACACCACCACCATGCCCCTAGTCAGTCTACACCACCATGCCCCTAGTCAGTCTACACCACCACCATGCCCCTAGTCAGTCTACACCACCACCATGCCCCTAGTCAGTCTACACCACCATGCCCCTAGTCAGTCTACACCACCACCATGCTCCTAGTCAGTCTACACCACCACCATGCCCCTAATCAGTCTACACCACCATGCCCCTAGTCAGTCTACACCACCACCATGCCCCTAGTCAGTCTACACCACCATGCCCCTAGTCAGTCTACACCACCACCATGCCCCTAGTCAGTCTACACCACCACCATGCCCCTAGTCAGTCTACACCACCACCATGCCCCTAGTCAGTCTACACCACCACCATGCCCCTAGTCAGTCTACACCACCACCATGCCCCTAGTCAGTCTACACTACCACCATGCCCCTAGTCAGTCTACACCACCATGCCCCTAGTCAGTCTACACCAACCTGCCCCTAGTCAGTCTACACCACCACCATGCCCCTAGTCAGTCTACACCACCACCATGCCCCTAGTCAGTCTACACCACCATGCCCCTAGTCAGTCTACACCACCACCATGCCCCTAGTCAGTCTACACCACCATGCCCCTAGTCAGTCTACACCACCATGCCCCTAGTCAGTCTACACCACCACCATGCCCCTAGTCAGTCTACACCAACCTGCCCCTAGTCCGTCTACACCACCATGCCCCTAGTCAGTCTACACCACCACCATGCCCCTAGTCAGTCTACACCACCACCATGCCCCTAGTCAGTCTACACCACCATGCCCCTAGTCAGTCTACACCACCACCATGCCCCTAGTCAGTCTACACCACCACCATGCCCCTAGTCAGTCTACACCACCATGCCCCTAGTCAGTCTACACCACCACCATGCTCCTAGTCAGTCTACACCACCACCATGCCCCTAATCAGTCTACACCACCATGCCCCTAGTCAGTCTACACCACCACCATGCCCCTAGTCAGTCTACACCACCATGCCCCTAGTCAGTCTACACCACCACCATGCCCCTAGTCAGTCTACACCACCACCATGCCCCTAGTCAGTCTACATGACCACCATGCCCCTAGTCAGTCTACACCACCACCATGCCCCTAGTCAGTCTACACCACCACCATGCCCCTAGTCAGTCTACACCACCACCATGC
The DNA here is from genome assembly GCF_963971535.1 of Notolepis coatsorum. Taxonomy (NCBI): domain Eukaryota; kingdom Metazoa; phylum Chordata; class Actinopteri; order Aulopiformes; family Paralepididae; genus Notolepis; species Notolepis coatsorum. The sequence goes on from NC_140167.1 coordinate 180,498,409, forward strand.
CCCTAGTCAGTCTACACTACCACCATGCCCCTAGTCAGTCTACACCACCATGCCCCTAGTCAGTCTACACCAACCTGCCCCTAGTCAGTCTACACCACCACCATGCCCCTAGTCAGTCTACACCACCACCATGCCCCTAGTCAGTCTACACCACCAAGTTCAACCATCACATGCCCCTAGTCAGTCTACACCAACCTGCCCCTAGTCAGTCTACACCACCATGCCCCTAGTCAGTCTACACCACCATGCCCCTAGTCAGTCTACACCACCACCATGCCCCTAGTCAGTCTACACCACCATGCCCCTAGTCAGTATACACCACCATGCCCCTAGTCAGTCTACACCAACCTGCCCCTAGTCAGTCTACACCACCACCATGCCCTAGTCAGTCTACACCACCACCATGCCCCTAGTCAGTCTACACCACCACCATGCCCCTAGTCAGTCTACACCACCACCATGCCCCTAGTCAGTCTACACCACCACCATGCCCCTAATCAGTCTACACCACCATGCCCCTAGTCAGTCTACACCACCACCATGCCCCTAGTCAGTCTACACCACCACCATGCCCCTAGTCAGTCTACACCACCATGCCCCTAGTCAGTCTACACCACCACCATGCCCCTATTCAGTCTACACCACCATGCCCCTAGTCCAGGGGTCGGCAACCTGCGGCCTCGAGGCCGCATGCGGCTCTTTAGCCAATCAGCTGCGGCTCCCTGGCACAATTTTTTTTTTTTTTTTTTATTATTATTTTGGAGATCGATGTCATACTGTGACACTGAAATGAAAAGATATTTCATCAACTAAGATATTTAGTGAACAAAAGGCTTACCTGTATTAGATTTTCCACAAATAAGGGAAGGACTCTAATAGAGCTGCATATAGTTCAGGGTTTTATTTCAAAGTAGGTCTACAGATGCCAGTGTTTTTTCTCCTTTTCTGTGTTTTATTTCAAAGTAGGTCTACACATGGTATTCTTTTTTCAAAGTGGACTACTTTCTATTTTATAAATGTTCCACAAATAAGGGAAGGACTCAAATATACCTGAATAGTTCAGGGTTTTATTTCAAAGTCGGTCTACAGACACCAGTGTTTTGTCTCCTCTTCTGTGTTTTATTAAAAAATAGGTCTACACAGCCAGTATTTTTTCTCCTCTTCAACAGCAACCTCCTGCAGGGCCTCACCTTCCATCCTCTTTCTACCTTTTTACCCTACCCTCCAATCTCCCCCAATCCCATTCAATCTGATTTGCTGCAGCTCAAATGTATCCCCTTGCCCCACTTTGCCTTTTATGTATTTTTGTATGTTTGTTTTTAGTTTTTGCTGCCATTTTGGCCAGGTCTTGCTCGAAAAAGAGATCTTTGATCTCAAGTGACTACCTGGTAAAATAAAGGTAAAATTAAAATAATAGTTTGAGGTTTTCCTTTGGTAAAAACAGGTAAAAACAGCAATTAAAAAGTCAACATTTTTCTTTTTGTTGCTTTATAATCCCATCAATGCAACAAACTGTGTGCTATAAGTATAAAGTATAATAAATCGCAAATTACTTTGGGTATGCAATTGTCAGGCGTTTTATGCTAAATGTGGGGTATGCTTGGGGATATATAAAACGTTATACACTGTGTTATCTTCATTTTAAGGGTAAATAGGTTGTGCGGCTCCCTGAGCATTTTATTTTGTGGGACGGGGGAAAAGTGGCTCTTTTGATAGTAAAGGTTGCTGACCCCTGCCCTAGTCAGTCTACACCACCACCATGCCCCTAGTCAGTCTACACCACCATGCCCCTAGTCAGTCTACACCACCACCATGCCCCTAGTCAGTCTACACCACCATGCCCCTAGTCAGTCTACACCACCACCATGCCCCTAGTCAGTCTACACCACCACCATGCCCCTAGTCAGTCTACACCACCATGCCCCTAGTCAGTCTACACCACCACCATGCCCCTAGTCAGTCTACACCACCATGCCCCTAGTCAGTATACACCACCATGCCCCTAGTCAGTCTACACCAACCTGCCCCTAGTCAGTCTACACCACCACCATGCCCCTGGTCAGTCTACACCACCACCATGCCCCTAGTCAGTCTACACCACCACCATGCCCCTAGTCAGTCTACACCACCATGCCCCTAGTCAGTCTACACCACCACCATGCCCCTAGTCAGTCTACACCACCATGCCCCTAGTCAGTCTACACCACCACCATGCCCCTAGTCAGTCTACACCACCACCATGCCCCTAGTCAGTCTACACCACCACCATGCTCCTAGTCAGTCTACACCACCATGCCACCATTCTATTTATGCTAGCCTACCCCTGATAATATTAATACATTTAATTAATGTGTTAGCTTGTAGCTAACGGCCTGGGCCTCCATGTTGTGTTGTTAGCTTGTAGCTAACGGCCTGGGCCTCCATGATGTGTTAGCTTCAATTAATTAATTACCGGAATACATATAAGTTACCGTGAATACCTATATGGTAATAGTATTCCTGGTAACCTCTCCTTTTCACAAGTCACCGGAATACATATCAATATCTAAAGTTACCGTGAATACCTATCAGGTTACGGGAATACCTATTTAGGTAACCAAGAATACCTAGGCATGGTATTCCTGGTACCTCAAGGTATTCTCGGTTACCCATAGGTTACGGGAATACCTTTCTCCAGTTACCGGGAATGCTTTACAGATACCTCTCTCTCTCTCTCTCTCTCTCTCTCTCTCTCTCTCTCTCCAGCCCGCCTCACACATTCTTTCTCCCACATTCTCGCCTCACGGTGACTCTGGCCTGTTTTCAAAGGTTATATCCCCTTGTGTCATTTTCTCATTTTCTCGTTATCGACCCGACGTTTGGTCCTGAAACACTTACAGGAGTACTAGAAAGCTGAAATTAGGGATGCCCCGATCACGTTTTTTGCCACCGATACCGATCACCGATCGTCGTGAGCCATATCGGCCGATACCGATCCGATCGTTTTTGATTTATATTATATAATTAGACTTGTACTTGTATTATCTGCGAGACATCGCCACCACGCAACAAGCTCCACTGTTTGTGTGTACTCTAGTAGCCTCAAGCTACGGCCAGGATTCTCCGGAGCTGCAGCTGGACCTATACTCGAGTAGCCTCGAGCTACGGCCAGGATTCTCCTGCGCTGCAGCTGGCCCTATTGGTATAACGTTACTGTGCTCAGTAAGCCCTCAGCTCGAATACGCGTCGAATCAGTGTTATAAGACATTGATATCAGGAGCTATCTGTAGCTACTGCTAGCCGGATATATAACGTTAATACAACGCCTCAGTGAATTATTTAGTTCAATGGGACATTTCGTTTTGAACAGTGAACTAACTTGCGCTAACGTGAGCTAACAGGTATCATACACGTCTCTCTACTAGACTATTGCTGGAGCATTTGTTGATATCAGGAGCTATCAGTACTGTAGCTAGCCGGCTAGATACCGTTCGGTTAGACAATGCCTCATCATGTATTAAACTAAAAGTGAATAGTTGACTGGGTCATTTTGTAACGTTAGCTCAGGGAGACGCCGTCCTCCCGTCCCACTAGACTAGACCCGTGTTTACATGCATGCGGGAGGGGCTGGAGGGATGAGCAGACGCCGCACCACCCGGTGTCTGAGACAGAACCCAGCGAGTGAGATCGGTTTTGACGATCGGCGAAAATAAAGCATTATCACCGATCGCATATTTATACTGATTATCGGCCGATAACGATCGGTGGCCGATCGATCGGGGCATCCCTAGCTGAAATCATTTTGAAGTGACTCACACAGGCGACTTCTCTCTTCAAAGCTATGTAAGGAGCTCTCAAGTTACGTTGAATAACCTCTCTCTCTCTCTCTCTCTCTCTCTCTCTCTCTCTCTCTCTCTCTCTCTCTCTCTCTCTGTCTCTCTCTCTGTCTCTCTCTCTCTCTCTCTCTTTCTCTCTCTCTCTCTCTATCTCTCTCTCCCTCCCTCCTCTTTCACAGCTGTATTCCAGAGGCCCACCTTGGCAGTTAGAGGAGAGGTCATCACCATGACAGTGTCCTCGCAGGACAGCGTTCTCGCAGGACTCCGCCCCCTCTTCCTACTCTTCCTCCTCCTCCCCACCGTGCTCACCCAGAGCCCCCTGCTCATTCCGACCCCCACCCCCCCATCGATGGACCCCATGTTCCGACCAGAGTGCACCAGGAGAGAGCACCCCAAGGTGTCCATCCAAGGTCAGTCATCTACTCTTGGTCCTTCCTGGCACAGTGGGTAGAGCATGGCACTAATACTGCTGGGGTTAAAGGTTCAATTCCCATTGTGGCAACCCATACTAAAAGGTGTATGCAGTACTGTGAGGCACTTTGGATAAAAGTGGCCACCATATGGCATATATAGAGAGGCAAAGTTTCCCTTCTCTTCTGCTGGACCCACATAAGACCCTATTATTACACATAATAATGTCAATTTAAAAGATGTTTTGCAAGTTAAGAAAGTTTCTTTTTCTTTTGCTTTATCTATTTAACCTTCATTTAACCAGGAAAAAGTGTAATCGAGATAAGAAATCTCAAGAGCGTCCTGGCCAAGACAGGCAGCAGCACAGTTAACAGGGTTGCAGACATAAAAACATATAACAATTTATAATAAAAATATTTTAAATAAATTACGGAATCACAAAATATAATAAATGTCTGTCAATATTCGTCACACGTCAACCGTTTATTCTCTGCCTGGCTTGCCTTACATCCAGGGACTCATTGGATCATTGATTTGTTTGAAAAAAATAGGTTTTCAATTAAATTCCTTTCAGAAATGACAATATAATGTAACAAACATGGTCGTCATTAAATGGTCCAGCAGCAAAGAAAAAAATCGCTATACCTTCGAAAATCAATGATTCATTGATCAATTTCCTGTTACAGTGTTTGCTAATGAAGTTACAAATCGTCTGTGACTTTGTAAATGACGAAGGCAAGTAGACGCTGGATAGAGGTTTAAATGCAATGGTTTTCAGATTTCTCCAGTTGATTTATTCAGCATAGCAGTCGCGGTAGAATCGGTTCACAGGATATCAAAATCTCTCAGTGACACACACAGCTCGATCTCCTGTCTCTCTTTGAGTGGTATCTGGTGTGTGAGTGTAGTTTGTCTTGTTTTAGATGAGACAGTGGTCACAAGATGTCCCGGTGAATGAGTTAGCGGGCGAGTGTCACATGAAAGTGTGTGTGTGTGTGTGTGTGTGTGTGTGTGTGTGTGTGTGTGTGTGTGTGTGTGTGTGTGTGTGTGTGTGTGTGTGTGTGTGTGTGTGTGTGTGTGTGTGTGTGTGCGTGTGTGTGCGTGCGTGCGTGTGTGTGCGTGCGTGCGAGCGAGCGAGCAAGCGTGAGAGTGAGAGTGTGTGTATGTGTGTCCTGACAGAGTGTGTGTGTGTGTGTGTGTGCGTGTGTGTGTGTGTGCGTGCGTGCGTGCGTGCGAGCGAGCGTGAGAGTGAGAGTGTGTGTACGTGTGTCCTGACAGAGTGTGTGTGTGTGTCGTTAATCAGGTTACCTTCCTTGGTTACACCAAAACCCCAAATGGTCCCAGTTACAGGGCCTCTAGATGTCTTCAGACATCTCAAATACACATATCAATATTATTTATCTAGCTAGTTTTACCTTAATCTTAAATTGATTGGCCATATGAATTAAATGTTACGTCACTAACATCAATAGCTGGAAGGACATACTAGACATACATCGCCTATAGCAATGCAATCCCATTGAAAAGGTCTATAGATGGCTGTAGCTGATGCGTGTGGCAATGTTGGGATTTTTAAAACGACACCAGTGGTTTTCTTCTAAATGGTTCTGGTCTTATCACGTTATTAATGTGGTTTTTGAAGACTTTGCAGGGTTAGAACGTTTTGAAAGCTTGTTGTTTGTCACGATTGCCCTGGGCCCCGTTCCCCGTACCTGGCTAACTGAGTTAGCCGGATAATTTTCAGCATAGCTTGACTTAAGCCAGACCTTTCCGTTCCCCGAAGTCGGATTTTCTAAATCACCATGGTAACAGATCAGAAAGTTTGAACCTGGTCGAGGGCAGGGTTTAGTTCAGTTAGCTGGATAACCTGCATGGCCACGCCCTCGCAAAGAAATGCCAGCTCACTTCCTGAAATATTTCTCACAGTCTAGATCCCATTATACCATTCTGAATTATGTTTTTGTGCTTCGTTTTCCTAGAGGGGGCTTTTGAAATGTATAATAATAGAACTAAATGCTGATAATAAATCATATTCAGCCTATAGATTTACTTTGTCCTAAATAAAATAATGCACGTCATATACGGCGCTCGGAGTCGCGATACACGCTGCATGTGGTTATTTTAATAACGCTGCATTGCAAATGTGAATCCCGCGGGGATATTTTTAATGAATGAATCGGGCGTTTGGCTCTGATTAGTTTCATATATTCTCCGCTGTATATTTGCTTAACGGAGCGCCCGGATTGTGTTTCATTCAAGCATAAAATTGAAGTGTCTATGCGTGGATTGTGGTCTTTGTGGATTATGAATTACGAGGAATCTGAGGATTGTTGAATTGTATCATCACTCACACGTTATTGTGATATTGTAACTGGGATTAAAATGTCTGATGAGATGCGCTGTTTGACGGATTTGAGCAATTGAATGAGCCGTTGACGTCACATTAATGCATTTGAGAATAAAGAGATAAAACTTCATTCAAAAAAAAAATATTAGAAACACGGGTCTTTTGTCCATTGATGGATATATAATGGATATATTTTGTCTGGCACAGTGGTGTAATGGTTAGTGCTCATTCCTGTCAAGCGGACGACCCGAGTTCGAAACTGTGAGGATTGGCTCGTTCCCCGCCACACGCTTCTTCAAGGTACTGTGTTGATTGGTGCATTCCCCGCCACACGCTTCAGGAGCGATTACCAATTCCATCACGCACCTGTCGTAGTTTGTGATTAGCGCTCCAGAGGCTTCATATACTCGGACCTTCTTTCAATCGTTGTCGGGTCATTTTGATTACTACTGCTACTGCCTGTCTTCCCCCCGTTGTTGTACCTCGTCTACTTTCCCTCCAGGACATCTTTGGATCGCCGCTGGTGAATATCTTGATCATCCGTTTGGAGCTGCGCCTCGTTGCCCGCTTTACGCGTTTGCGCTTTGGTGAGTTTTGGAAACAAACCTTTTTGGATTATCTGTTTTTTGTGTGTTTGGATAACACTGAAGAAATACCGTTTTTGTTTTGTACTGGACTCAGCTAAATTGTGTGTTTGGATAACACTGAAGAAGTACCATTTTGTTTTGTACTGGACTCAGCTAAATTGTGTGTTTGGATAACACTGAAGAAGTACCGTTTTGTTTTGTACTGGACTCAGCTAACTTGTGTGTAGTTTACACCGAAGATCAAGTCACTTCTATTTCATACTGGACTCAGCTAAGGGAGGACTGAACTGCACTGCCTCTGTGTACTGTTGGACTGTTGTTGATCTCTCTCTCTCTCTCCGTTTCCACTCCGAGTTGGATCTGGGAGTATCTGCAGAGCCGCAGCGGCGCCTACGCCGATTCCCCACCTCTAACACCGGGAGGATCTGCAGAGCCGCAGACAACTCTGCCGAAGGCATTCTCCTTTTCCTTTGTTATTTGGCTCTTTTTGATTCTGTAATAAATACGCCCTAGTGTTTGGCTAACTCTGAACTACCTGTCTGTGCCGTGCTGTTGAGGTCGGTTTAAAACCCTAACATTACGGCCCGACCATGACGACCTCAGCCGACACAGACAGAGTCAGAACAGCGTTGGCGGTCCAGATTGAATTGACCAACGACCACAGCCTACAGTTAGGTGCGGCTGCGGCTGCTGTACAGGAGCTCCGAGCCCAGGTCCTGCCTATTCAGGAGTCCCTTGGCTCTCTGGCTACCCTGCAGACAGCCCAGGGTAATCAGCAGGCTGATATTCTTCACCAATTACAAACTCTGAGTGAAGCATTTAACGCCCTGCTTGTAACCCCACCTGCTTCAGGAGTCTCGGCCAGAGCACCACCCGCAGCCGTGGCGGGCCCCGCGTCTCCCGATCCCGCACCTCGGGAGCCCCGTCTCTCCGAACCACGGTTGTTTAATGGTAACTTCGAGGATTGTGCCACATTCATCATGCAATGTGAGTTGGTTTTCCTTCATCAACCCAGCCGATTCACTTCAGAGGGAGCCCGAGTGGCTTACATGACTAACCTGCTCTCAGGCCGGGCAGCACAGTGGGTTACTGCCTCCTGGGCAATGAGGGCTGATTTTTGTTTTTCCTACCCAGACTTTGTGGCAGAGCTCCGCAGGGTTTTCCACCACCCAGCCCGTGGCCAGGACCCAGGAGCTCGGTTGGGCACCTTCCGGCAGGGCAGTGGCGGGGTCACCGACTACGTGCTGGAGTTCAGACTGGCCGCAACGGAGAGCGGTTGGAACGATCAAGCGCTTCGTCTCACCTTCATGAGGGGGCTCAACGACGCTGTAAGGGACCAGCTCGCGACCCGTGAGGAGCCTGAGTCCCTCGAGGACCTATTCAACCTCGCCATTCGCATCGACGGACGCCTCCGGGAGAGAAGGCGTGAGAGAGCCCGACTGGGACCCCCAGAAGTTCCCCAGACCCCCCGCACTCGTGACGGTACTGCGGTCCGTCCTGCTCCCACCACGACTGGTGGTTCCTTCCCCTCCCGTTCGGTGCCCGAGGAGGAACCCATGCAGCTGGGACGCTCACACCTTAGCCCGGCTGAACGGGAGGCCAGGTTCAGGTCCGGCCTTTGCCTCTACTGCGGCCGGGATGGGCACCGTATCTCCAACTGCCCCACCCGGCCAAAAGACCAGGCTCGCCGGGACCCCGGGAGATCCTGGTGAGCCGTTTTTCTCGTTCCCAGAACCGTGCACCACCTAGCCGTCTGATGAGCGTCACCCTGGCCTGGGCGGACCAACGGGCGACGGTGGAGGCACTCATTGACTCGGGTGCTGACGAGAGTTTCCTGGATTTCGAGTTTGCTACCCAGGCCAACATTCCGCTAGAGGACCTCATGAGACCCTTGGAGGTGTTCGCTAGACCAGCACCGCCTGGCTGACATCACTCAACGCACCTGTCCAGTCCTTCTCACCATTGCTGGTAACCACGTTGAGAGACTCCAGTTTTTTATCACCAGATCCCCTCTTGTCCCAGTAGTCCTGGGCAGGCCCTGGCTCGCGCTGCATGAGCCCCACATCGCCTGGTCCTCCGGTACCATCAGGGGGTGGAGCTCCGCCTGTCATGCCCAGTGTCTTCAGGCGGCGTCCTGTCCCTCGCCCCGGAGCCCCCTTTGTGAGCCGCCCCCGGACCTCTCGACTATACCCCCCGAGTACCACGACCTCGAGGAGGTTTTCAGTAAGTCCCGGGCTCAGGCCCTTCCGCCTCACCGGCCTTACGACTGTGCCATCGACCTCCGCTCAGGGGCTCCCCTTCCTGGCAGCCGCCTCTACAGTCTGACCGTCCCTGAGAAGGCAGCGATGGATAGATATATCTCTGAGTCCTTGGAAGCAGGCCTCATTCGGCCTTCCTCCTCCCCGGTGGCGGCCGGTTTCTTTTTTGTTGGGAAGAAGGACGGAGACCTTCGACCCTGCATCGACTATCGCCAGCTCAACGAGATCACCATTAAGAACAAGTACCCTCTTCCTCTCATGAACTCCACCTTCGAGCCTCTCACCCAGGCTACCGTCTTTACCAAGCTGGACCTCCGGAGTGCCTACCATCTGGTCCGTATCCGAGAGGGCGATGAATGGAAGACCGCCTTCAAGACTCCCAGGGGCCACTACGAGTACCTGGTAATGCCGTTCGGCCTCACCAACGCTCCGGCGGTATTCCAGGCGCTCATGAACGACGTCCTTCGTGACATGCTGGAGGAGTTTGTCGTGGTATACCTAGACGACATCCTCATTTTCTCCAAGACCCTCGAGGAACACATCCAGCATGTCCGCCGTGTGCTGGAGCGCCTCCTCCACAATCGGCTCTTCGTCAAGGCAGAGAAGTGCCGATTTCACTCCGACTCCGTCGATTACCTGGGCTTCATCGTGGAGAGCGGCTTGACCCGAGCTGACCCTCGCAAGATCCGGGCCGTGGAGGAGTGGCCGGAACCCACCTCTCGGAAGGAGCTACAGAGCTTCCTCGGGTTCGCAAACTTCTACCGAAGATTCATCCGGAACTACAGCCAGGTGGCGGAACCACTTACCAGGCTAACCTCTCCCGCCCTGCCGTTCGACTGGTCCCCAGCGGCGTGTGCTGCGTTCCATTCCCTCAAGAAGAGGTTCACCACCGCCCCGGTCTTGCTCCACCCAGATCCCAAGAGACAGTTCATTGTAGAGGTGGACGCCTCGGATACTGGACTAGGGGCTATCTTGTCTCAGCGGTCGGCAACGGACCAGAAGGTACATCCGTGCGCCTTCTACTCACGTCGTTTCCTCCCTGCCGAGAGGAACTATGACATCGGCAATCGGGAGCTGCTGGCGGTTGTGGCTGCCTTGGAGGAGTGGCGTCATTGGCTAGAGGGGGCCGAGGAACCATTCACCATTTGGACGGACCACAAGAACTTGACGTACATCCGTGCTTCCAAGCGCCTCAACGGCCGGCAGGCAAGATGGGCCAGCTTCCTCAGTCGGTTCGACTTCTCGCTGACTTTTCGCCCTGGTTTCCGCAACACGAAGGCCGACTCCCTGTCCCGGTTACACTCCAAGGGGGCTCCAACCACTGAGGACCCGACTCCCATCCTCCCAGAGGCCAGGGTGGTGGGAGTGGTCACCTTGGGCAATCAGGGGGTGGTAAGGCGTGCCCTACGCTTCCATCACGCTCCCGGCAATGTACCTGTTCATCGCCTCTTCGTCCCCGACTCAGTCCGGTCCCGGGTCCTCCAGTGGGGCCATACCAGCCGGTTCGCCTGCCACCCAGGCGTTCATCGCACGTTCTCCTTCCTGGCTCGTCGATTCTGGTGGCCCACCATGAGGAACGACGTCAAGGAGTTTGTACTGGCCTGCGCGGTCTGCGCCCGCAGCAAGGCCTCCCACCAGGCACCCTCCGGGCTATTGCAGCCGCTTCCCATTCCGAGCCGCCCTTGGTCCCATGTGGTGTTGGACTTTGTCACGGGTCTTCCTTCTTCCCAGGGGAACACGTGCCTACTGACCGTGGTGGATCGGTTCAGCAAGGGGGTTCACCTCGTGGCCCTTCCCAAGCTTCCCTCGGCGGCCGAGACGGCGGACCTCCTGACACGCCACGTGTTCCGCCTCCATGGGTTTCCCCAGGACGTCGTCTCGGACCGGGGGCCCCAGTTCACTTCCCAGGTATGGCGGGCTTTTTGCAAGGGATTGGGGGCAACGGTCAGTCTTTCCTCTGGTTATCATCCCCAGACTAACGGACAAACGGAGAGGATGAACCAGAGCGTGGAGTCTGCTCTTCGGTGTGTGGCTGCCGAGAAACCCGCTTCTTGGAGCCGGTTCCTTCCCTGGGTCGAGTACTCCATCAACTCCATGGTCAGTTCCGCCACCGGCCTCTCACCTTTTGAGATATCCCTGGGCTACCAACCCCCTCTTTTCCCTGCACAGGAGTCGGAGGTGGCAGTTCCCTCCGTACAGGACCATCTCGACCGGTGCCGTCGGGTCTGGGAGATCACCAGGACTGCGCTGCTCCGGTCATCAGAGCGCGCCAGTCGTGGGGCTGACCGGCGCCGGGTCCCTGCGCCGACGTACCACCCTGGGCAGAGGGTGTGGCTGTCCGCAAAGGACCTTCCGCTTCGGTCCTCGGCCAAGAAGCTTAACCCCCGGTTTGTTGGTCCTTTTGAGGTTCTGAAGGTACTCAGTTCGGCGGCGGTGAGTCTTAAGCTTCCTGCGTCCATGCGCATTCACCCCGTTTTCCATGTGTCCCGGGTTAAGCCTGTCTCTCTCAGTCCCCTGATGCCTCCTGCTCCGGACCCGCCTCCTCCCGAGATGGTGGACGGACACCCCCAGTGGCAAGTCCGCCAGCTGATGGGCGTCCGACGGCAGGGTCGGGGGTTCCAGTACCTGGTGGACTGGGAGGGATACGGCCCGGAGGAACGGAGCTGGGTCTCCCGCCAGCTCATCATGGACCCCGGCCTGATCACCGACTTCCATCGTTCCCATCCGGACGAGTCGGGTCGGGCTGCCGGGTGGGGGGGGTACTGTGAGGATTGGCTCGTTCCCCGCCACACGCTTCTTCAAGGTACTGTGTTGATTGGTGCATTCCCCGCCACACACTTCAGGAGCGATTACCAATTCCATCACGCACCTGTCGTAGTTTGTGATTAGCGCTCCAGAGGCTTCATATACTCGGACCTTCTTTCAATCGTTGTCGGGTCGTTTTGATTACTACTGCTACTGCCTGTTTTCCCCCCGTTGTTGTGCCTCGTCTACTTTCCCTCCAGGACATCTTTGGATCGCCGCTGGTGAATATCTTGATCATCCGTTTGGAGCTGCGCCTCGTTGCCCGCTTTACGCGTTTGCGCTTTGGTGAGTTTTGGAAACAAACCTTTTTGGATTATCTGTTTTTTGTGTGTTTGGATAACACTGAAGAAATACCGTTTTTGTTTTGTACTGGACTCAGCTAAATTGTGTGTTTGGATAACACTGAAGAAGTACCGTTTTGTTTTGTACTGGACTCAGCTAAATTGTGTGTTTGGATAACACTGAAGAAGTACCGTTTTGTTTTGTACTGGACTCAGCTAACTTGTGTGTAGTTTACACCGAAGATCAAGTCACTTCTATTTCATACTGGACTCAGCTAAGGGAGGACTGAACTGCACTGCCTCTGTGTACTGTTGGACTGTTGTTGATCTCTCTCTCTCTCTCCGTTTCCACTCCGAGTTGGATCTGGGAGTATCTGCAGAGCCGCAGCGGCGCCTACGCCGATTCCCCACCTCTAACACCGGGAGGATCTGCAGAGCTGCAGACAACTCTGCCGAAGGCATTCTCCTTTTTTGTTGATTCAGACTTGTTATTTGGCTCTTTTTGATTCTGTAATAAATACGCCCTAGTGTTTGGCTAACTCTGAACTACCTGTCTGTGCCGTGCTGTTGAGGTCGGTTTAAAACCCTAACAGAAACCCTGCGTTTCTAATATGATTTTTTTTGGAATATAATATTAATGACTATACGCAAAAGTAGCCTAGTTTTAAGTTAAAATATTATAAATCTACATGCATTGAGGATGTCATTCTTTATATAGCTCTCAAAGTGCACCAAATTGAAGCATTTACATCGCAAAAAGAAAAAGATAATTTAGAAAAAGGGGGGATTCGAACGCGGGTCGTCCGCGTGAGAGGTATAAGGACTAACCATTACACCACGGTGCCAGATAACTAAAATATCCATTATATATCCATTAATGGACAAGAGAGCCGTACGTCGGCCGTCTAATGAAGTTAGATTCACTGTTATCTGATGATGAACATGCGTCACTGGTATAAACCAAAGGTTAATCAATTCAATGCATATGGATTATGTCCGAAACAGATTAAAACCTGATTAATAGTGAAACTGTATAGCCGGCTCCAAGCCTCTCTGTTATTTCGGGGGTCGCGCCTTGAAAATTGTATTTATATATAAAGTACATTAAGCCGAGCGCATACAGTGCAGATATCCTCATAAGCATCTATTAATTCTTATCAATTAGATACTCTTTGGGCTTGTTTTTATCCTTATTCTGAAAGAGTTGAACTAATTATTTTCGCTAGCAAGATCTCATTTGATTATTCATTCCATAAGCCTACTGCCAGCAGGCACGTTTAAAGAAATATAATCTGATTGATTGGGGTAATGAGGGACTTAAAATTTGCCTATAGATTATGCATTTAACTTGTCGGCGAGGCTATTGAGCCGTACTGCATTGTACCCATTCTGCAATCTGTTAATAAAGTTTTAAATCAATCAATCAATCAATGCCGTTAGAAAATCAGGACTTCTGCGATCGACACCTGCTGTCTTTTCAGCTGAGGCGGCCCGCGCAATTATCCTGAGTCTCAAGTCTGGTTCGAATGAACGAGACTGAATCAGCGTTCGAGGAACAGGAAAATCCCGGATTCAAACATCGGGTTAATTGAATCTGGATAATGGGACTCTTGATCGACTTAGTTGAACCAGATGATAGCTCTCTGTATAGACTTGCCTGAGAGCCGTCTCACCTTTCATATCTCCCCGTCGGAGACACCGGGTACCCGATCCTCCCCGTGATCGACGTAAAAATACCGTACACACAAACACATTCACACGCATGTTCTTTTTTTCCCCACAGCAAGATAAACAGTGTTCATAAACATAATCTTTGTGCTAGCTTCAATAATACCCCGCTTTGGCGCAGAGACAGATCAGGATGGAGTGAGAGATGGAGGGAGAGAACACTGTGTGCAGCGCAGGTCTATCTGGCCTGTTCATCTGTGTGCGAGGAGCCAAGAAACAAGGTGTTCCTCGTGCCATGAAATGGAACAGAATCGTCCGGGGCAAAGCGTCACAAATAGACATTGTTGAATGAGGGGTAAACACGCACAAAATTGCTGTGTTTATTTCAGAACGGGGGCTGTTTGTGTTCTTTCTCTACTGAGGGCTGTGGGGAAGATTGGAGGAGAACAAATAATCGGTGGGGATATTGGGAGAGAAACACAAAAACTGAAGTGGCGGCCAAAGGCTTCTGTTGTTATTGGAAATTTGCCCAAAACCCGTCAGAAAGCATATCGCAGACATCTCCTCTGGCCCCACTTTTTATTGCACTCTTTTTATTGGTTTTACTTTTTATTGGATTCTGTTTTCCGCAGCCTGTTTGCGTCCGAGGACCTGGCTCTGGCCGAGAGTATTGTACCTGGGGAGGGTCACAAAAAGTTGTAGCATGCAGTCATGTTTTTCCATTCGATTTCGGTCTGTGCCTTAAATTCTATCGGGCCTAATTCAATTCTCTTCAATTCAATAAACCTCTTTTACATGAGGCACTTAAAATCGTCAATTCTTTCATTAAAGTCATCCTGGTTGTATATATATTATTTCTATTATATATTTATATACTCAAGAAGGCCATCATCATGACACAAGGGACACACAACACAAACCGTTTAAACACACGTTTAAAGGGCACATCGCGTGAACATGATTAATTTCATTATAATTACCCCATCATGCAGGCAAGGACTGGCCTGGCCGACAGCTGGAGAAATAACGGCTGGGGAGCTTGAGAACTGTTGGACTCTTAACTACTGAACCCTTACCCTGAACCCTCCATTCAGAATCACAATCAGTTTTATTCTCAGTGCATTTACACATAGAAGGAATTTGACGTGGTACATTTACATATACATCTAGTCACTTAGCAGCTGACCCTTTTATCCAAAGCGACTTGCAAATAAAAATAATTGCAACAAGTCAGCAGGAGGGGTACATCTCTAAGTGTCAGTGGCGTTGTTCGTCAAATAGTGTCGAACTTGAGTGTTACACTCTGAGTGCATAGTGGGGTCGACATATTAGAGTAGTATAGACATGTTAGTACTCTCTCACACAGAGAAGACCCAAACAGCACATACAGAATAATATTAAAAACGTAAAAATAAGAATCTTAGATAAATAAAAAAAAGTGTAACTCTTAGGTCTAACAACCAGAAGGTGTTGGAGGTGCAGTAACCGGTGGAACGGCTGTTTCCTGTCCCCCCCACAAAGCCGTCTGAAGTCACCTCCACGCCGGTCCTTTGCTCCCATTCACCCTCCGCTCTCAACTGGGGGCCTCCAGATGTCCAGATTAGCCGGCCCCTCTGCCGGTGCCTCACATCAAAGCCCTGCCGGCTTCAGAGGGGCTCTCACGGCTGGGAGCCAGAGGGCCCGCTGGCCTGTCTGTCCGGGCTGCGCCAGGGGCTTTATGTGAGGGCAGTCGAACAGAGAGAGCCAGGCACAATGACGGTGTCAGCGAGAACCTGAGATTAGCCGCTGTGATTGATGAGCGTTTTATGGAGGCCTGTTGAAGCGCTGCCTCAGTCACCTGGAGGAGGGCGGGGGGGATGGATGGTTTGTGTGTGTGTATGTGCGGGCGTGTGTGTGTGCGTGCATGTGTGTGTGTATGTGTGCGCACTCGTGTGCATGGTTTTTCACCTCATTGAATTTGCATGTGTTTATGTGTGTGCGTGCGTGCATGATTGTTCACCTCATTGAATTTGTGTGTGTGTGTCTGTCTGTCTGTGTGTGCGTGCGTGCGTGCACGATTGTTCACCTCATTGTATTTGTGTGTGTGTGTATGTATTTCTGTCTATGTGTCTCTTGTGTCTTTTCCTGCACATGTGTGCAAAATGCACGATTGTCCATCTCATTGTGTGTGTGTGTGTGTGGGAATGAGTGCATGTGGATGTCAGAGGTCCATGTTAATCTGTACAGAGTGTTTCTGAGCAGGGATAAGGGATCAAGGGTTCTCCAGGCTGCGCCGTGCCTCTCCCTCTCTCCACTGGACCATGATATCTCTGCTGGAACAGAACTATTTTTGAGCCATATAGAACCGTTTAGAAGATGCACTGATGTCCATCCATCAGTTGTAAGCGTTTTTTTTTTACCCAAAACGCTTTACAATTTATTCACCCATGCACTCACAGATTCACACACCGGCGACCGTGCAAGGTGCCAACCTGCTCATCGGGAGCAGTTAGGGGTTAAGTGTCTTGCTCGAGGACACTTCAATTTATACAAAGTGTGGACAATCGTACTGGGAACCTTCCGATTACCAGACGACCACTCTACCTCCTGAGCCACAGTACATACAGAGCTATTGTACATTCTTCCTGTCACAAAAGGAATTATTTTGAACATGCTTTAGGACCAGTGCAGGATAGAGGCCGGGGGGCGGGGGGGGGGTTATGCGATGGCTACAAGATTGCAATATGTCGATGCGTTTTCACTGAGGCACCGCTCCAGATGTTATGAAGCGGGTGTTGTTGACAGCAGGGATAGGTATCAGTGCAGGACGGTGGGGGCGAGGTAGATAAAGATTCTCCCCACTGGGTATCAAACCTCTCCATCACCCCCCCCCCCCCCCCCCCACACCCCGCCCTGCCAGAGACACACCTCTAGTCACATCCAAATCTGCACCATCACACCCTGAAGATACCAGATGTTTGTGTTTCTGTGTGTGTGTGTGTGTGTGTGTGTGTGTGTGTGTGTGAGAGTGTGTATACTGTATCATGTATGTGTATCAGTGTGTGTGTGTGTGTGTGTGTGTGTGTGTATGTGTGTGTGTGTGTGTGTGTGTGTGTGTGTGTGTGTGTGTGTGTGTGTGTGTGTGTGTGTGTGTGTGTGTGTGTGTGTGTGTGTGTGTGAGAGAGTGTATACTGTATCATGTATGTGTATCAGTGTGTGTGTGTGTGTGTGTGTGTGTGTGTGTGTGTGTGTGTGTGTGTGTGTGTGTGTGTGTGTGTGTGTTTGTGTGTGTGTGTGTGTGTGTGCGTGCAGAGTGTCAGACCGGCGTCATATCTATCATACCGCAGATGAGGAAGATTAATATAGCTGTAGAGAGTCTCATAAGCCTGGTCTTCAGAGCCGTGTGCAGCGCAGCACTGAACCACTGCTCGAGATGGACGAGGCTCTGTGTTTGATTACAGCTTGGGACGTCACTAGCAGCAAGGGAACTGCTTTTTATGCGTTGCATAAGGTTCATAAACTTGAATCACTTTTATGCTTTGGACCCCGCAGAAGGATTGTCGTATAGCTGTAGATTCGATAGCTTAAAGGAACACAGCGGTCTTTTGGACATGTGGGTTCCGAGTCATTCTTGCCTTGATACAAAAACAAAAGTCTTTCTCTGGTCTGCATCCCCTTAACAATTGTGTGTATTGAGCTGTACTGTATTGTACCCATTCTGCAATCTGTTAATAAAGTTTTCAATCAATCAATCAATCCTGAGAGATTTGGTGCTGTAGTTCTGCTGATTCACCACTGCCATTGGCTTCCATTGTATCTGAACATGTGTCTTAAGAACCCTTTCACTACCACACTATAGAAGGTTAACCGTCTGTAGTGTGGTAGTGAATGGTTAACCTTCTGTAGTGTGGTAGTAAAAGGTTAACCTTCTGTAGTGCGGTAGTAAAAGGTTAACCTTCTGTAGTGCGGTAGTGAAAGCAAGCGTTAACCCTTTGTAGTGAAAGTGTTAACCCTCTGTAGTGTGGTAGTGAAAGCAAGCGTTAACCCTTTGTAGTGTGGCAGTGAAATGGTTAACCCTTTGTAGTGCGGTAGTGAAAGTGTTAACCCTTCGTAGTGTGGTATTGAAAGGTTAACCGTCTGTAGTGCGGTAGTGAAAGGTTAACCATCTGTAGTGCGGTAGTGAAAGCAAGCGTTAACCCTTTGTAGTGTGGTATTGAAAGGGTTAACCCTCTGTAGTGTGGTAGTGAAAGCAAGCGTTAACCCTTTGTAGTGTGGTATTGAAAGGGTTAACCCTCTGTAGTGTGGTAGTGAAAGTGTTAACCCTTCGTAGTGTGGTAGTGAAAAGGGTTAAACGCCACATAAACTGAAGAAAGTCACCACATTTGACAAAAATGCCATGCTAACATCTTACGTGCCACTTGAAAACAGTAATACAGTATCTGAAGAACTGCAACTTTCAGTGGAAAAAAACTAAAAACGTTTAAGACATGGTGACATTTCCTCACCAGTCTCTCGCCGTGGTGAATTCACAGAAAATAACAATAAAGGTTCATGTGAAAAAGACTACACTGCCGGGCGCTGATTGGCGCAGTGGGCAAGGCGCTCGCCACTAACGCAGGAGACGCTGGGTTCGAGCCCAGCTCCCGGCGTTGCTACCGGCTAACACAATTGGCAAGTGTTAGAGGGTGGGAAAGCCGGTGGGTGGGGATTGGACGTTGTGGACAGCGACTCCTACAGGTCGGTTTGGTGACGCCGGTGCGACGGAAACAGGAAGTAGCGGGGGCCATAGGCGCCTGGCCATAAGAGCACTCGGAGCATCTGCTCTCCCACTATTGAACTTGGGGGAGCAAATGTATGATCTTGCTCCACCACTTTTTGATCATATGAAAAATATGATATACCCCCCCCCCCCCAATATATAAATCTAACCATAACTACGTAATTTCAATCAAATTAATAATACGCAATGACACTTAATAACAAGTTTTTAAGTTTCCAAAGATTGCGAACCCCCCCCCCCCCCCCCCCTGCCCCATTATGGTTTGATCCAGTGCCTCCCATCTCCAGCGCTTAGACCTTTGCGCACAGCGCTGCAGTCTGGCTGCAGGTAGGCTGAGTGTAAATATCAAAGCCCACAGAGTGTGTCATAATATTGGTGGCAGGCAGGCAGGCTTTTCCAGTAAGTTGTTCAAATAAAAGGATTATGTTAGACATAAGTTACTATTGAGTGGTAGTAGAACTTCTACGGTTCTACCACGCAATACAATAAAAGTGTTTCACGGTCCCGAAATGCGATCTGGTCATACGGTTTCCTCGAATAAATAAAAATAACGTTTCCCTCGCTTTAGTGCTAGCCGCTAGCTAACGTTTTCTAGATATGTGGTGTGAGCTGGATGACGTTGACTTCATTTGCAAACGTTAACGCTATCTATATGGCAGACGAGGAGGGCCGGATTAACGACGGCCGCGGCCCGTGGGCCTTTAGTGACGAGGGGCCTCCATTTTTTTTGGTCAAGATTGAAGGCTCTATATTGCAGGAAATTGCACGTACAGGTTCATTAAATTTAAAAAAAAAATCTGCCATGGAGGGGGTCGTGCCGGACCCCCTCCAAACCACACCTTGCCTGTCCAAAAAAATAAAAATACAAAAAATAAAAATAAAATTGCACCCCCACTTTCAACTATAACTAGGCGGCCATGGCGGGGGCAGCGTGAGCCTCCCACGCGTTACTCCACGCCACAGAGAGTTCGAGCTGCTGCGGTGAAAAGATGCAACAAGCTGCCTCCTCGTGTACCGGAGGGGACACTTGATGCAAAGCTTCTGTCCTCACTACAGCCGACCAGTGGGAGGCATAATCTAGCAACGTTCAAGACAGCGGAGGGAAGAATTGGATAATACGAAATTGGGATGGGAGAAAAATAGAAAATAGAGAGAAGAAGTGGATACAAATAAATAAAAAAAACTACACTGCCCTCTCTCTCTCTCTCTCTGCCCTACTTTCTTAGTCATCCCTCTCCCTCACCCGTTTCTATCTGTCTACGTGACTCACGTGGTTCTCCCATTCCTATCTGTGTGTTACCATCTCACTTCTCCCTATGTAGCCAACTCCATATCGGTGACTCATCATTCATATCTCTACATCAATGCACCCACTTGGTTTTATCTACTCCCCCTGTATAAATACTTTGTTAGCTCGCCCACCCTACAGAGATCAAGGCGTTCATTGCCGTACTCCGAATCTCTCCATGTTGCACCATCTGCTTTCATTAGATTCCACCCTCGACTAAAGACTATTTGGTCATCTGTTTAGATCATTCCCTATTAGTCCTTTAAGACTAGGTCAAAACCTCGTATATAGGCCATAAGGTGAAGCCTGTTATCGTTTCATCCCGTTCCCACCTCGGGGGACTACGCAATTTTCACTCTGGGTGAAAGATATTGGTGTAGATCCCTCCCACCCCCTCTACGACGAGCTAGTCAAGATGAGAAGCACGTTCAGCCACAGACTCATATCCCCCGACACTCAACTAACCGCCTCGACCAGTCCTTCATACCAGCGGCCATCAGGCTCCACAACAGTGCGCAGGGACTGCTGCCAGACATCCAACTACAACAACTAGGAACCTAAAAGGACAATAATACTACCATATGCATACTGCACCTTATGTGAATACGGTATATTTCAGTTAGTTAGTTAGTTAGTTAATTATATTGATTTGTTATTGTTTACACTGCTTGTTTTTACTACCTGTACCTCCCCTTCCCCTCCCCCAGAGTCCCCCATGCTGCTATGATGCATGCATTTCCCCAAGGGGATCAATAAAGGAATATCTTATCTTATCTTATCTTATATACAATATACAATACAGAGTAAAATGAGGAAACAGTGAGGTACAATGTAAGCTCAGACCCTACATCCACATGTTGAGCTGCAGAACACGTTGTGGCCCGTTTCTCAGCTGTATTGATTGATTGATTGATTGATTGATTGATTGATTGATTGATTGATTGATTGATTGATTGATTGATTGAAAACTTCATTAACAGATTGCAGAATGGGTACAATACAGTACGGCTCAATACAAACACTTGTTAAGGAGATGCAGACCAGAAAAATACTTTCGTCTTGTTTACATCAGGGTCCGCCATTTTCAATTCATCAAGACATTTATGACATACAGATATACAGTACTGTTTCATCAAGACATTTATTATGACATACAAGACATTTATTATGACATACTAGACATACAAATATACAGTACTGTATCCAATCGCTTTGTGTTGATAAAACGCCTATAGCAAGTAGCGTATATGCAAATAACATTGTTTAGAAATATTTTTGCAAACGTTAGATGGCATGCTAACGTGACGTTAGACAAATGTGTTGTGGTCTGTAACTTGCCAACAAAGAGGCTGCTATTGGTCGAGCGTAAGACACGTGACAGAACTCGCACCAATAAAATTTTACTACGCGATGACCAAGTATCCGTTCGCAAGGAAAGATCTAGTCCTGTCGTTAAAATTAGAATTGCGCAAAAGGTAGATTCTAAATGGAGAACTTTTTATTCCTAAATCTACACCAATAGACCTTTCACCCAGAGTTAAAATTGAGTAGTCCCCCGAGGTGGGAACGAGAATCGTTTTCTAGCCACTTCTCAGGCTTCACCTTAGGGCTGGTCGATGTTTGAAATCGTGGCCAATTTGTTACAGGGATAGTCGGTGGTGGTGTTGGCCGGCCGAGCGGTCGTGTGACTTCAGTGACATCGTCGGTCACCCAATCCGGCCGCCCGGTCGTGTAACTCGACCGCTCGGGTCTAACTTGATCACTGAGCGACAGGCATTCGCAGTCGTAAGGCCGGCCCACTGTGGCTTCAGCCAAAAAAAGGCAGCTAGCTAGCGCTGCATGTTTCATGCCTGTCACTGGAACATCCATCGGGGTAACATCGCTTTTCACAAGGCACTAAGTGTCCACAGAGTGTCCGGTGTCCTGAGCAATGAGACACTTGGACTGAAGTTTCACTTTCTTCTCCACAAAGTGCTCAAGTCATCTTGACTTTCCGGTTAGATGACTATAATGTCCCTTCCTTTGAAGTGAGACGAGGAGCAGGGACATCCTCCCTCCCTCCCCCTCCTATTTATTTGAAGTGAAGCAAACGTTAGATGGCATGCTAACGTGACGTTAGACACATGTGTTGTGGTCTGTATTTTTTTTCTGTGCTATCCTCTCGCCCCATCAAATCTCCCTCTATTCTCACATTCATTCTTCTCTCCTCCTGCTCTTGGTCCCTCTTCTCATCTCCTCCTCTCCGTCCTCTATCTCTCTCTCTCTCTCTCCGGGCTGGGTAATAGGGAGAGGGGTGTGTTGTGCGCTTGGCAGGATGGTCTCTCTATCTCTCTCCATCTGGGTAATGGCGCTGTCGTTTAGCTGCCGTGTCACACATCTGAAGGGCTCTTGAAGAACGCTGGAGCGATGTTCCTTCCAGGCGGCGATAACACTTTGGTTAAAAGAGTAGAATGAATGAATGAATGAATGAATGAATGAATGAATGAATGAATGAATGAATGAATGAATGAATGAATGAAAATTTTATTTAACAGATTGCAGAATGGGTACAATACAGTACGGCTCAATACACACAATTGTTAAGGGGATGCAGACCAGAGAAAGACGTTTGTCTTGTTTACATCAGGGTCCCCCATTTTCAATTCATAGTGACATTTATGACATACACAACATACATGACATTTATGGCATAGGGACATACATGACATACAGGTATTTAGTACTGTTACATTTGTGACATATACGATATGCAAATATACAGTACTGTTACCCATAGATCCTGACAGAGTATATATACATATGATGGGGAGGGGAGTGTACATTAGGAGGGGGTGGGTGGGTGGGAGAGAAATATACATACTGTTGTATACTCATCTGGTTATTTAGTATAACATATAATAATGAGGAGACACGAGACAAGGGTAAATTCCAGTTGACAGCTCTTTAGTGGAAAACTCAACACAGGTGATTACAATGACGGCCGTACTTATTAGCAGGGGGCGTGACGGTATCTAATAAGGGGCAACTTAGAATGTCAATACACAACATATCCCTCCCCCTTAACTTTGAAGGTTCCCCTAAAAAGTAAGTACTTAAACATTAACAAAAAAACACTAAGTGTCACTGTGGTTTGGTATTCCTCATTCTATAATTAACTTAACAAATCATTTTTAAACTTAAACTTTCATTGGCTAGTAACCTTTGCCTGAACTAGGGAAAGAGGGTAGACTACCTCAATTCCCAGACTGAACCCTGGGGATTATTCTGCCCCAATTGTAAGGGTTAGTCTATCAGGAGGGCGTCTGACTCTACTGGGGTAACGACCTGTAGGCAAGTCAGTTTCATTGTCTTTTGGGGAGGACTGTAGGAGTCCGGGTCTGGGAGAAGTGATGGCTGGGATAGGCCTAGGTGTGCCTGGGACAGGGGCCACTCTTGCAGGTTGCGTCTGGGGCTCTTCTGGTGATGAATGCTGCTCCTGGTAGGTCTCCTGCTCTGGAACAAAGGATGGCGGCTGAGGTGAGTCATCATGGAAACCAGCCGTGTGGAGCAGTTGATCGATGTGTCTTCTCCAGATGAGATTATCCCTGGTTTCTACTGTATATGACACAGGACCTGTTTTTGCAACAACTGTTGCAGGCATCCATTTGACCCCTTTGGTATAGTTCCGGGCGAGAACCCGGTCTCCAGCTGTGAAGCTCCGAAACTTTGCTTTCGCTCGCCTCTCCACTTGAGCTCTCTGTTGCATATGCACAATCTCCCTCGTCTTTTGGGGTCTCAGGAGGTCAAGTCGAGTGCGGAGTTGTCTCTTGAGCATAGCCGAGGCAGGCGAGACCTTTGTCGTCGCATGAGGTGTGTTTCGGTATGACAGCAGGAAAGCACTGAGGCGCCTGTTGATGGACTGTGTACCTTGAGAGGACTCGATAGGTCTCTCTTCCCCTGATGGCATGATGTGTGATACTACTGCACCCACCCCATAAGGTGAGGCGTCACACGCTAGCTGAAGTGACAAGGCGGGGTCAAAGTGGGTGAGGGCTTCAGACTGAGAGAGGGCTGTCTTTGCTCCTTTGAAAGCTGCCTCACATTTGTCTGTCCAATTCCATGTTTGGGCTTTGTGTAGCAGCTCATGGAGCGGTTTCAGCCTATTGGCAATGTCAGGCACAAACTTTGCATAGTATGTCAGCAGGCCAAGGAATGATCTCAACTGACTCACATTTGTCGGAGATGGAGCCTCCACAATAGCCTTCACCTTCGATGGTGCTTTGTGCAGTCCAGTGCTGTCAATCACGTGCCCCAGGTACTCGACAGAAGGTTGGAAAAACTCGCATTTGTCTTCCCGGACTCTAAGACCATATTCCTCCAGTCTTTGTAGTGTGGCCCCCAGGTTCCTTAAGTGCGACTGCTCATCCGGTCCTGTGATAAGCAGGTCATCCAGGTAACACTGGACCCCTCGTAGCCCACTTAGGATCTGGTCCATTGCTCTTTGGAAAAGTGCCGGAGCAGAAGTAATCCCAAAAGGAAGCCTCTGGTACCTGAATAGCCCCTTGTGTGTCACTATGGTCAACAGTTCCTGTGACTCTGGATCTACATGCATCTGGAGATATGCCTGACACAAGTCTATTTTACTAAACTTCTGTCCCCCAGCTAAACCTGAAAAAAGTTCATCAATGAGGGGTAATGGATACTGTTCTGCAATCAAGACAGGGTTCACAGTGACTTTAAAATCACCACAGAGTCTTAGACCCCCATCCTTCTTCATGACTGGAACAATCGGCGTGGCCCATTCACTGGTGCTCACTGGCGCCAACACACCACTCTCCACCAATCTGTCTAGTTCTGCATCTACCCTGGGTTTGATGGCATACGGAACAGGTCTAGCCTTTAAACACCTTGGTGTGCTTCCTGGTTTGACTGTCAGCTTAACAGTAATGTCCTTCATGCTACCAAGGTCTCCACCAAAAACTTTGGAGTGCTTCTTCAAAATCTCCTGTAGGGGGCCTGTGTCTCCATCCTTAACCATGAACACTTCTTGCCAGTTCAGTCTGAGTTTCTCAAGCCATCGCCGTCCTAGCAGAGCTGGGCGGTTTCCACGAATGATGTACAGTGGAAGAGTCTTCTTACGCTGATTAATTTAACGCTTGTTAAATTAATCAGGACACAGCCATGAGCGGTCGCAAATTCCTGAGCTCCCGGAGCCCTCGTCAATACAGCAAACAAAAGAGATTTTGCGCACATTTTCTCCTCGTTATGTTTTGGATAACGGATTCGTACCTCTACTCAACGATGAAGCATAACAAGACAGAAGAGGAGAGAAGAGCAAAAATAGAAAAGGAGGTACACAGCGACTTTTATTTCCAAAACGGCACGGAACATAAGCACCTGGCCGTGGGGACAGCGACCGTTCACGCAACATTAACGGCCAATCCTGAAAGAAAGAACAGACCCCCGAATGGCAGAATGGACCGAAAGACCTTTTTGTCCCTTATCCTGCTACTCTCGGGAGACATTCATCTAAACCCAGGCCCGGTCTTGACCAGAACTCAGGCGAGAAGACTTGGTCTGGCAGCGCAAGAAGCGAGGGAGGTTACCATCGCGACCAATATCAACAACTCAACCTGTGGCTACTTCCACTGCGCGGACGGCAACTCTTCCCAAATGACGCCGCAGCAGACGAGCACACGTGAGGCAGAGACGAGAGGAGGTGAACCGAGGGTCGAAACCATGACGACCATCCCGACGCGGGATTTAAACATCTCGACGCCCGATAGCCGGCTAGCCAGCGGAGCTAACGGCGAAAACATCCAGGAACAAAGGACTCTGGACCGAGTCCTTTGTTGTACCAGCACGGCGCGGGTCCCGACCCCCCCCTCCCCCCTTCCCACCCACGTCAACAAAGCCCCCCCAACCGGCAACCCCACAGCAGCACCAGAAGACCATTACCTGGAACTCGAAGACATCAATAACACAGCTAATAAAAACGGACTACACATCTTTCACCTTAATGTAAACAGCATTAAGCATAAGCTGGACGAATTAAGAAACCTGTTTATGAGCGGTAAGGTAGACATAATATGCTTTACTGAAACTAAACTTGATCCATCTGTAACAGACCCTGAAATAGAAATAGAGAACTATACTATAGTCCGTAATGACAGAAACCAGTATGGAGGTGGTGTTTGTATGTACATACATAAGGACACCAAATTCATTACCCGTACTGACCTTCATCATGAGACAATTGAAACCGTATGGGTGGAAATTTTATTTGAAAGGGCAAAATCTGTTCTAGTCGGCACAATATACAGACCGCCAGATCAAACTGGTTTTTATGATACTCTGGATGTGTGCTTAGCTGGAGCTGAGGATGCGGAAAAAATTCTTATTGGGGATTGGAACACGGATATGCAACAAAAAAATGCACCCGTCTTCAAATCCTTCAATAGGTTTTGTGATCTGCACGGCCTCAGCCAACTAATCACCCAACCCACAAGGATATGTGAATCAACTCAGACTACCATTGACCTCATACTGACCTCTGACAAGTCCAAGATCTCCAGTAAAGGGGTTATAGCATGCGGGTTAAGTGATCATTACATGATATTCTGTACCCGCAAAAAGCTAAAACTAAAGGCTGGCTGTCACAAAACAGTCACATCTAGAGACCTCAAAACCTACTCTAGCGAGGCCTTTAACCTTGAACTGGAGAGTCTGGACTGGTCAGATGAACTCAATGGTACACTGGTTGAAGAAACTTGGCTTGGCTTCAAAACCAAATTTTCATCAATACTAAACAAAATGGCCCCCCTAAGAACCACCAGGGTAAAAAATCGCGCTGAGCCATGGATGCACACTGAAATACTGACCGCTATGAAAGCCAGAGACAAAAAATGCTCTGAGTTTCGTAAAAGTCAGTCAAAGCTTACCAAAAGCACGAGCAGTGAACTCCAAGACCACGTGACTGAACTCAAACTAGAAAGAAACAGACTAAGAAATGACGTAAACTCCATGATCAAAACTGCTAAAAAAAATTTCATCAATGACAAAACCGAGGAAAACAAAAATAAACCACGTGAACTTTGGAAATTACTCAACAATCAACTAGGCTGCAGTAAAAAACTCAAAACCAGGTTCTCAAACATAAACATAAAGACGGACAACACGCTCATCACAGACAAGCTGGATGTAGCCAATTACTTAAACACTTTCTTCACAAACATAGCCACAACACTGGTAAACAAACTACCCTCCCACTCAGGGCAGTATGGGGTAGAACACATAGTAGCATACTACATGAACCTAGGCGTCCACAAAGACGACTTCAAACTGGAAATAGTAACTACAGATGAGGTACTCAAAAAACTGAGCGCCCTCCAACCAAACAAGGCCACTGGCCATGACAACATCCCCTCCAAATTCCTCAGAGACTCAGCAGCAGCCATCACCCCAGTCATCACACACATAATAAACCTCTCCATAAAACAGGGACACGTCCCCAAGGACTTCAAAATTGCGAGAGTAACACCCCTGCACAAAAAGGGCAGCAAATTAGACCCGGGTAACTACCGCCCTGTTTCTATCCTTACATCCATCTCGAAAGTCATGGAAAAAATAGTATATGAACAGATCGAAAAGTACCTCGCGGAAAAAAATCTAATCTACGAATTCCAATCTGGCTTCAGAACATCCCACTCCACTGACACATGCCTTCTCTACTTGAACGACCACATCAAACAAGAGGTGGACGCGGGCAAATACTGCGGCATGGTCATGCTGGACCTACAAAAGGCCTTCGACACTGTCAATCACACCATTCTGATTGACAAGCTAAAAGCAATTGGTTTTGATAGTTTATCAGTGAGCTGGATACAATCCTACCTGGAGGGGAGGGAACAGATGGTGGAAGTAAACGGTACCCTATCCCCCCCCCTCACAGTGAGCTGTGGTGTTCCACAAGGAAGCATACTAGGACCGCTACTATTCCTAATTTATGCAAATGACATGTCGTCAGCTTGTGACTGCAACTTGTTCCTGTTTGCGGACGACTCAGCCCTGCTGGTCTCTGACAAGAACAAGTTACAGGTTGAAAAAGCCCTCAGCTCGGAACTAGGCAAAATCTGCATATGGCTCGCCGACAACAAACTATCATTACACATGGGCAAAACAGAGTCCATTCTCTTCGGTTCAAATAACAAACTCAGCAAGACCGACGGCTTCTCGGTTACAGTGGGTGACAATATTATCACAAGGAAAGATGAAATTACCTACCTGGGTTCCATCCTAGAGGCTAATCTTTCCTGTGACAAAATGGCATCCAATGTAATAAAAAAAGTCAACCAACGAACGCGATTCTTGTACCGGATCTCCTCTCTGGTAAACAAGAATACCCTGAAGACTCTAGCAGGAGCACTCATTCAAGGGTACTACGACTATGCTTGCACCTCATGGTACCAAAGCACCTCAAAGGCACTAAAAAACAAATTACAAACATCTCAAAACAAGCTAGTCAGACTACTACTTGACCTGACTCCTAGAACCCACCTCACCCCTGCCCACTTTGACAACCTAGGATGGCTTAGAGTAGACGACAGAGTACAGCAACTTGCAATGGGCCTGGTCTACAAGATACACTACGCGACCAAGGTACCCATGTACATGTCAAAATACTTCCCAAAGGTCAGTGAATACCACGATCACAACACCAGAGGGAGCTCCACAAATCATGTAAAACCCAGATTCGGCTCAAACAAGGGACTAAACACGTTTCGCAATTATGCCACATCAATGTGGAACGCCCTGCCTAAAGCTGTAAAGGAATGTGAATCACTACCCACCTTCAAAAACACTCTCAAAAAACACCTACGTGAGACTGCAATTCGAAACTGGCCCCTACAAATGTCCTAACCTAGTTGTACAGTAAATGACCAAGTAAGGCTTTGTCAATATTCCAATGTACAGTGTAAAATGTGTGTGTGTCCCCTACCCAACCCCCCCCCCCCCCCCCACCTCCAATGTACAGCCCTCACCCAACCCCACCCCACCAACCTCCTCCAATGTACAGTTTCTACGCCAAATGTATATACACTCCTTTTCTGGACACTTTTGTATCACAAACAGTACTGTATTTGCAAATCTGATATGTCATAAATGTATAGATGTAGCAGTACTGTCTATCTGTATGTCATGTATGTCATATATGTTATGATGAATTGAAAATGGGGGACCCTGGTGTAAACAAGACGAAAGTCTTTCTCTGGTCTGCATCCCCTTAACAATTGTATGTATTGAGATGTACTGTACTGTACCCATTCTGCAATCTGTTAATAAACTTTTCAATCAATCAATCAATCAATTCCACTGTCACATTCACAACTCCTAACACTGGAACAGCCTCTCCAGTGTAGGTCCTTAACTTCAATTTGCTCACTCGAAGAGTCAGGTGCTGCAGCTTCTCTCTGAAAACAGCCTCTGATACCATGGACACACGTGTGCCGGTGTCCACTTGCATCCGCACTGCTTTATTGTCCAACAGTGGTGTGACCCAGTATCCATCATCACTGTCCAGCACAGATAACACATGTACAGTATCATCATCATCATCAGACTCACAGTCACTCTGCTCGTCCTGTTCGTGCTCCATCTTATTCACACGTTTCTTCTTGTTTCTGTAGAAACCACCTTTCTTCATCTCAGTGTGCTGTTTGTATGTCTGGGTCTTTCTATTACCACAAGCACGTTCGATATGGCCTTTTATACCACAGTTTCTGCAGTCTACGTCTTTACACCAACACTCTGATGGCTGATGCCCCATTCTCCCACAGCGGTAGCATGGCTTGCCAGCTGTTGTCTTCTTGTCCTCAAAAGACAACTTGTGCACTTGGGCTGATAGACTTAGCTGCTGTGCTTCTCGGGCAGCCATTTCCATTGACGTACTTATCTCTATGGCCTTTTCCAGTCTCAGGTTAGCTTCACTCAGTAGTCGTTTCTGAATAGACTCACTGCGTAGACCACACACCAGTCTGTCACGTATGGTGTCATTGAGTGAAATACCAAATTCACAATATTCAGACAGGCGTTTAAGTACAGCTACAAACTGTGAAACAGATTCACCCTCTTCTTGGTTCCTTTTATGGAACCTGAAACGTTCTGCAATGACCAGTGGCTTAGGAGAGTAGTGATCTTTTAATATTCCCACTATGTCTTCATAGGACTTGTCCCCTGGCTTCTCCGGTTGCACCAGACTGCGCAGTAGGTTATATGTTTTTGCTCCCATAACACTTAAGAATGTAGGTACTATGATACCCTCTTCAATCTTATTAGCAAGTGCAAAATACTCAAACCTCTCGGTGTAAGAACTCCATTGTTCCGTTTCCTCGAATGGTCCAATATGTCCAAACAGTGCAGCCATCTTCTTGCAATTAGTCCTTTCCTTGTTTCGTTTGAGTTACTGTCTTTGGATCTGGCACCATCCGCCCCTCCTCATTTACTCAGTCTCCTTCCCATCGCGGAGATTTCACCTTTTTTCTGTCTCTTTACTCTGCCCGCAACAGTGTCAACACAGCAGTATGCACCGTTGCCAAGTTACCGCAGCCCTGACGTCGCGCTGCACACTCGCGAAAACAAACAAACACGTCAGACGCGGACTATTGCCGACAATAACAAACACAACGTGAGATCCGTATTATCCTCGTCGCCAGTTTTGTTGTATACTCATCTGGTTATTTAGTATAACATATAATAATGAGGAGACACGAGACAAGGGTAAATTCCAGTTGACAGCTCTTTAGTGGAAAACTCAACACAGGTGATTACAATGACGGCCGTACTTATTAGCAGGGGGCGTGACGGTATCTAATAAGGGGCAACTTAGAATGTCAATACACAACACATACGGTGGGGAGAGAATATATACATACGGTGGGGAGGAGACTGTACATTAGGAGGGGGTGGGTGGGTGGGAGAGAAATATACATGGCATGAAAGTTTGAGTCTCTCTCTCTCTCTCTCTCTCTCTCTCTCTCTCTCTCTCTCTCTCTCTCAATTCCAATTCAATTCAACTGTCATTGCAGAATCAGCACAATATACAATAAATTTGCGACAGCAGCAAATGATCAAGTTTCAAGTTCAAGTTTCTTTAATAGTTGTCATACAGAAGTACAGAATACTTTTATACAAAATGCGTCTTACTGTTACACTCCAGAGACTGTGCTAGACAAGATAAGCATGAAATAAAATAGTATAGCATGTAAAAATAGAAGTAAAAATAGAAGTCAGTGTTCAGTATATACATATGTACAATGTTCGATGCAGAATAGAAGTAACTGAGTTAGTTACCATCAGTGTTGGGCAAGTTACTTTAAAAAAGTAACTAGTTACAGTTACTAGTTACTTCTTCCAAAAAGTAACTAAATTACTTACTCAGTTACAAATTATAAAAGTAACTAGTTACTTCAGAAAGTAACTATTGCGTTACTTTCAAGATTTTTTTTACATAAACAACATACACAAATCTAAACTATTTTAATGTTGCTGTGGGACAAAGTGAGACTAGCCTCCAATCAAATGCCATGTAGGCTATGTAGATATTATAATTACTATGTTTATATAGGATCATACAAATACAAACAGAATAGATGTTTTGGAACTTTTGATATGTATTGCCCCTCAACAGGCCACAACTGGGCAACATTAAATTATGCTTGTTAAGCACTATACCAAAAATAAATAACAAATATATACTGATTGATTGAACATTTTAATTAACAGATTGCAGAATGGGTACAATACAGTACGGCTCAATACACACAATTGTTAAGGGGATGCAGACCAGAGAAAGAGTTTCGTCTTGTTTACATCAGGGTCCCCCATTTTCAATTCATGACATTTATGACGAAAGTCTTTCTCTGGTCTGCATCCCCTTAACAATTGTATGTATTGAGCTGTACTGTACCCATTCTGCAATCTGTTAATAAACTTTTCAATCAATCAATCAATGACATACACAACATACAGATATAAGAATCTAATCGAATCATCTAAACTAATCTAATCATGACATTTAAGACATGCATGACATACAGCGATATATATATCTCTGAGCACCTGAAGCCTGTGCTATTAAACCAGGAAGTGCAGCACTGTTGATAAGGCTGTCAGCACTGCAGTAGAGCCGCTCAGTGCCCTGCGCTGCAAAGAGTGAACACAAAACGCTCATGGACCCGCGGTCTCATGTTGACTGAGTCGCTTGTGTTGTTCGTTGGATTCGTTTTTGGGCTCAAAACGTACACTACACGGACCGCGGTCTCATGCTGACTGATCAGTGATCGCTTGTCTTGTCGCGCTGTGTGTCAGACTCTGGATTCTTTAGACACCCGCCCACCTCCACCTCTGATTGGCTTACCATGACATTGTATTCAACCTCAGCCAATCGTCAGCATGTATGCTTGGCTCGCGCACTGTCCACTAAACAAGGAAGAACATATTATTGCCTCTTGGCGCAGAGATATGTCTGATGAAAGAAACAGGTTCATTCATAGTAACGCGCCGCATTTTTTTGCAGTAACGGTAACAACGTTATTAAGATTGGAAGAGTAATCCGTTAGATTACTCGTTACTGAAAAAACGAACGCCGTTAGTAACGAAGTTACATATAGCGCCGTTATTCCCATCACTGGTTACCATACAATATACAATATACTATGCAATGTACTAATATACAATACTATATAGTGCAAAGCAGAAATGGGATGAGGTACAATTAGGTAAAATTTACAGTAAGGTGTACGGGTTGTAGTGCAAATCCTTTACCAATAAATATAAAGTGTGTTTAGGTGTTCTAAAGTGTGGAGAGTGGGTGCTGCAGTGTGTTGTTTGTTTAAAGTGAGTGTGTGCGTGTGGATGTGTGTGCTGTGTGCATTTGATGGTTGTTGCATAGTGTTTATTGTTCGTTGAGCATCCTGATGGCCTGGGGATAGAAGCTTCTTCTGAGTCTTTCTGTGCTTGCCATGAGACTCCGGTATCGCTTGCCTGACCGCAGCAGTTCAAAGAGGCAGTTGTTTGGGTGGCTGGAGTCCTTGATGATTCTCTTAGCCTTACCCCTGCACCACTTGTTGTAAATGTTCTGGAGGGTGGGAAGCCCCCCTCCAATTGTGCGTTCGGCTGAACGTGTCACTCTCTGTAGTCTGCTTCGGTCTTGTGCGGTGCTATTCCCAAACCAGGAGGTGATATTGCCAGTCAGGATGCTCTCTATTGTACATAAGTAGAAGTTCTTAAGGATCTTCTGACTGACTTGGAACTTCCTTAGGCGCCTGAGGAAGTAGAGGCGTTGTCGTGCCTTCTTCACAACACTGTCAATGTGTGTGGTCCATGTCAAGTCCTCGGATATGTGTGATCAGAAACGCTCTGAATGATGCTGCACCATTTGTTTGATGAGAGACAGACAGACAGGCAGACAGACATACAACAGACAGACAGACAGACAGACAGACAGACAGACAGACAGACAGACAGACAGACAGACAGACAGACAGACAGACAGACAGACAGACAGACAGACAGACAGACAGATAGACAGACAGACAGACAGACATACAGACAGACAGGTAAACAGACAGGCAGGCAGACAGACAGACCTCTAACAGACAAACTCAATCTCCTTATTTTTTTTCTCTGACAGGCAGACAGACAGACAGACAGACAGACAGACAGACAGACAGACAGACAGACAGACAGACAGACAAACGGACAGACCTCAAACAGACAAATTCAATCTTATTTTTTTCATAATTTCCCCTCTTCTTCTTCTAAATATCTCACTTTAAATGCATTCTTCTTTAATTGCCTATACTTTTTATTTTTGCCGCAGGACAGGAACCCTCTGGAACCTGCATTTCTGCTGAGTAGCACAAACACATTTTAACGACCTTTTATGGTGTTTATTTGCTTTTTTACTGTTTATATAAATAAAATTAAATGAACCTACAGACAGACAGACAGACAGACAGACAGACAGACAGACAGACGGACAGACCCCTACCAGTTCCCTTCCTGCTCCTGTCCATTCCACTGCCCCCTGTCTCAGCAGAACTGTCCTTGACCCCATGCACCCCCTCATCACAGCTCTTCCTCTGGAGGAAAGAGGGCTGGTCGGAGGTGAAGGGGTGAAGGAATGCAGGGATACAGGTAGAGATGTGTCGACCCCCCTCTGCAGTGCACGATGGGACTCCACCGTCAGAATAGAGAGTGAAAGAGGGGGAGATGGGGGGGGGGGGGGGGGGGCAGGGAAGGGGGGCCAACAAGAGATATGGAGACTAAACAAAACATATAAACACATGGAGAGAAGAATTCAGGTCAGATAAACAGCAGTGAGATAGCATCTGGTGTGCTTGTCATATAAATAGGGGAATGTAGGGAGAAATAGATCTGAGG
Source organism: Notolepis coatsorum (assembly GCF_963971535.1). Taxonomy (NCBI): domain Eukaryota; kingdom Metazoa; phylum Chordata; class Actinopteri; order Aulopiformes; family Paralepididae; genus Notolepis; species Notolepis coatsorum. The sequence goes on from NC_140167.1 coordinate 180,533,049, forward strand.
TGCTGTTGTCTACGAGGTCTGATCCTTTTCATATACAGTAGGTAGAGGAATGTCTGATCCTTTTCATATAGGTACAGTAGGGGAATGTGATCCTTTTCATATAGGTAGAGGAATGTGATCCTTTTCATATAGGTAGAGGAATGTCTGATCCTTTTCATATAGGTAGAGGAATGTCTGATCCTTTTCATATAGGTAGGGGAATGTGATCCTTTTCATATAGGTAGAGGAATGTCTGATCCTTTTCATATAGGTAGAGGAATGTCTGATCCTTTTCATATAGGTAGGGGAATGTGATCCTTTTCATATAGGTAGAGGAATGTTTGATCCTTTTCATATAGGTAGAGGAATGTGATCCTTTTCATATAGGTAGGGGAATGTGATCCTTTTCATATAGGTAGGGGAATGTGATCCTTTTCATATAGGTAGAGGAATGTCTGATCCTTTTCATATAGGTAGAGGAATGTGATCCTTTTCATATAGGTAGGGGAATGTGATCCTTTTCATATAGGTAGAGGAATGTCTGATCCTTTTCATATGGGTAGGGGAATGTGATCCTTTTCATATAGGTAGAGGAATGTGATCCTTTTCATATAGGTAGAGGAATGTGATCCTTTTCATATAGGTAGAGGAATGGCTGATCCTTTTCATATAGGTACAGGAATGTGATCCTTTTCATATAGGTAGAGGAATGTCTGATCCTTTTCATATAGGTAGGGGAATGTGATCCTTTTCATATAGGTAGGGGAATGGCTGATCCTTTTCATATAGGTACAGGAATGTGATCCTTTTCATATAGGTAGAGGAATGTGATCCTTTTCATATAGGTAGAGGAATGTCTGATCCTTTTCATATAGGTAGGGGAATGTGATCCTTTTCATATAGGTAGGGGAATGGCTGATCCTTGTCATATAGGTAGAGGAATGTCTGATCCTTGTCATATAGGTAGGATAATGTCTCTTTCTTTTCATATAGGTAGGATAATGTCTCTTTCTTTTCATATTGGTAGGATAATGTCTCTTTCTTTTCATATAGGTAGGATAATGTCTCTTTCTTTTCATATAGGTAGGATAATGTCTCTTTCTTTTCATATAGGTAGGATAATGTCTCTTTATTTTCATATAGGTAGGAGAATGTACTGTAGGGAGAAAAGGTTCCTCAACACAGAAACATGCATATCTTGCTCTGCTATACAAATGACGATGTTCTAGCCTGATCTCAGGATTCTTTGTGTAACAGAGTAGCCCTGTCTGAAACATAGTAAGCCTAATATCTCCCTTGATAAGCTTAATATTTAGCTTGGCCTGAAAGCTAGTAAGCTGAATATCTCACTTGGCCTGAAACCTAGTAAGCCTACTATCTTGTTTGGCCAGAGGGGGATTCACCTTTGTCTGACCAGTAGATGTTTGTTTTCCCATGCGAGGGACCCAGATTGTAGACCATCTGGGTTATATTTGTCCATGACAATGTTATTTTTACATTTCTCACTCTATAATTGTCAAATACCCGCATTTCTCTGGGTTATATTTGTCCATGACAATGTTATTTTTACATTTCTCACTCTATAATTGTTAAACACCCGCATTTCACTGTATGCTTGTATGCCGTGACAAATAAAACTCTTGACTTGACTCTTGACTTGAAATATTGTCAAATATCTTCATGTAATCTAATATTACACAAAGATGGCTTTTTCTCCTCATAGAACCGCATAACATGTTGTTAACAGAATTGCCCTTTGTTAACCTTGCCCTGAAGATCATCTTCCAGGTTCAGTGAGTCTAACTCCCAGTAGTGAGACATTGGGTTCTAGTGTTTCCCTCTGGGATCATGTTGACAGACAGCTGCCTTTACCTCAGTACCTGTCATTCATAGCTTTACCACAATACCTGTCATTCATAGCTTTACCTCAGTACCTGTCATTCATAGCTTTACTATAGTACCTGTCATTCATAGCTTTACCTCAGTACCTGTCATTCATAGCTTTACCTCAGTACCTGTCATTCATAGCTTTACTATAGTACCTGTCATTCATAGCTTTACTATAGTACCTGTCATTCATAGCTTTACCTCAGTACCTGTCATTCATAGCTTTACCTCAGTACAGTACCTTTACCTCAGTACAGTACCTGTCATTCATAGCTTTACCTCAGTACCTGTCATTCATAGCTTTACCTCAGTACCTGGCATTCATAGCTTTACTATAGTACCTGTCATTCATAGCTTTACCTCAGTACCTGTTATGCATAGCTTTACATCAGTACCTGTTATTCATAGCTTTACCTCAGTACCTGTCATTCATAGCTTTACCTCAGTACCTGTCATTCATAGCTTTACCTCAGTACCTGTCATTCATAGCTCATTAAACAATGCAGCTCTTGTGGGGAGGAATGAACAATTATATCGCTAATGAGAAAAGGCAGTGTTGATATTTATTTTCTATTATAGAACAGGATGTAATTAAGCCAAACACTATTGCCTGAGGAACTGGAGTGGAAAGCAATGGGTTTGTTTAAAAAAAAAAAAAAAAAAAAAAAAAGACTATGGTTTCAGGGGTAATTTTCCCTCTGTTGGTTGTGTATTTCGGGGGTCTTCATCAAGCCAACAGCTGGCGTTTAGCCTGAGGAGGGTTTGAGAGTGTGACCGTTTGATGGCCATCGCTCACGCTAATTAAATTGGAGCTATTTGAATCCTCAAATAGGAGGTTCTCTAATTTCTTATCCGATATCCATGGAGTGTTTTTTGTTGATTGGTTTTCTTCTCTCTCCTCTCTTTTTCTGTTTGTCTTTGTTACCTTTCTCTCTCTCTCTCTCTCTCTCTCTCTCTCTCTCTCTCTCTCTCTCTCTCTCTCTCTCTCTCTTTCTCTCCCACACACACACACTCTCTCTCTCTTCCTGCCTGAAAGCTTTCTTTCACACAAACATGCAGCAAATGCAGCAAATCAAAGCCTGGATGGCAGACGATTAATTGTGCGGGTCTCAGACACACTGTTTGAGTCTATTCATCAGTCTTTCCTTCAGTAATGTTATGCCCTGCCAGGCCTCCTGACTGCAGCCTGGCCCCGCGTCCAGACAGGCAGAGCAGCCTGGCCCGCCAGCCCAAACTCATTTTTAGATTAGATTAGATTAGAGGGGACAAATTATGGGATTTATCAGATGTCCTTTCTAGTGACGTTTTAGACTTGAAGGAATTTCACATAGGCCTACCATCAGATTCCAAGCAACAGATTAGATCGCTCTGTGCCGTTCTTATCTGTTTTTTGTTTTAAATTCTTTTAGCATTTTGTCTTTTCTTCCCATCTCCCCAATTTAGTTGTTATGCCAATCCCCCCCTGGTCACTGCACTACCCAATTGTCAGTTTGGGGAGGGTGTAGACTACCACACGTCTCCTCCAATACATGTAGAGTCGCTAGCCACTTCTTTTCACCTGACAGCTACTGTAGGAGTTTCACTTGTAGAGCGTAACGCACACAGAGGTTCACGCTATCTCCCCCAGATCCCCTCCCTGCTGAACAGGCGCCCCGACCGATCAGTAGGAGTCACTGTTGCAACGACCAGGACTAATATACCCCACAGGGTCTCTGCAGTGGTAGGCGATTGCTTAGACCTCTACACTACCCAGGTCTCACCACCTTAAGTAAACAGACTGGACCAAACTGGGC
>NC_140167.1:180539207-180554207 GCF_963971535.1 Notolepis coatsorum
GGGAGGAATCTGCATCCTATCTATCACTACTCCATTACGTAGTCTTGCTTGATGGTCTGCATCACCTAAACTTGTTTGATGGTTTTATTTTATGGCTATAGTAAGTCACTTTCTAAAAGTGTCTGATATTCTTATTATGCTGTGTTTTATTTCTGGTCATGTACAGAGTAGATATTACACAGATATACCCAGGGGTCAGCAACCTTTACTATCAAAAGAGCCACTTTTCCCCCGTCCCACAAAATAAAATGCTCAGGGAGCCGCACAACCTATTTACCCTTAAAATGAACATAACACAGTGTATAACGTTTTATATATCCCCAAGCATACCCCACATTTAGCATAAAATGCCTGACAATTGCATACCCAAAGTAATTTGCGATTTATTATTATTATTATAGTTATAACAAAGGAAAACCTCAAACTCTTATGAAGAGGAGAAAAAATACTGGCTGTGTAGACCTATTTTTTAATAAAACACAGAAGAGGAGACAAAACACTGGCGTCTGTAGACCGACTTTGAAATAAAACCCTGAACTATTCAGGTATATTTGAGTCCTTCCCTTATTTGTGGAACATTTATAAAATAGAAAGTAGTCCACTTTGAAAAAAGAATACCATGTGTAGACCTACTTTGAAATAAAACACAGAAAAGGAGAAAAAACACTGGCATCTGTAGACCTACTTTGAAATAAAACCCTGAACTATGCAGCTCTATTAGAGTCCTTCCCTTATTTGTGGAAAATCTATCAAATAAAAAGTTAATTTTTCATTGTTCGCAAATTTCGCACCACATATCAGGCATACAGGTAAGCCTTTTGTTGACTAAATATCTTAGTTGATGAAATATTTTTTCATTTCAGTGTCACAGTATGACATCGATCTCCAAAATAAGAAAAAAAAAAAAACAAAAAAGAAAAAAAAAAAAAAAAATGTTGGGCCAGGGAGCCGCAGCTGATTGGCTAAAGAGCCGCATGCGGCCTCGAGGCCGCAGGTTGCCGACCCGTGGATATACCACAGTATATCTTATATACTTAGTCTCTATAAACCACATTGAGATTACCCTCTCCTCTCCTCTCCTCTCCTCTCCTCTCCTATTTCCGGCATATCAACAGAGATCACGTGACGCCGTCGTGTCACGTGAGACAAAGAAGTGGACCGACGAATCAGAGGCCACGCTCAAGGACGTGCTTGCAGACACGGATTGGGATATGTTCATAGGAAGCGCCAGTGACGTCAGTGAACTAGCAGACATAGTGGTGTGCTACATAACAACAATAGCTGATGGTATTGTCCTCAGGAAAACGGTGCGGATTTTCCCAAACCAGAAACCGTGGGTGGATAGCACTATTAGAGCAGCTCTGAACTCTCGTACCACCGCCTACAACCTGGGTAGAGAGTCAGGAAACATGGAGGAGTATAAGGCTTCAGTCTATACTCTACGCAAAGCTGTCAAACTTGCTAAGAGGACATATGCTGACAAACTGGAGACACAAATGGCACAAAACGACACAAGAGGATTATGGCAGGGACTGAAGACAATAACTGACTATAAAGTCAGCGCCCCCTCAATGGGGAGCGACGACGCCTCCCTCGCGGACAAGCTCAACACCTTCTACGCTCGGTTTGGTGTAGACAGTGGCGCTGCTGGCTCTCCGGCTAGTGACGTCACTGGCGCGCCGGCTGTTGTGGAGGGGGGGGGGGCAACCGCGAGGGGGGGGGGACGCTCTCTCGTTGTCGGAACACAGTGTGAGAAGAGCATTTATGCAGGTGAACACCAGGAAGGCTGCTGGCCCAGATGGCATAACAGGACGTATACTCAAGACCTGTGCCAACCAGCTGGCCCCTGTGTTCACCGCCATATTTAATCAATCACTGGCGGAGTCAGTGGTCCCTGCCTGCTTCAAGAGGTCTACCATCATCCCTGTGCCGAAGAAACCCTCCCCAGCATGTCCAAATGACTACAGACCGGTGGCACTCACCTCTGTGGTCATGAAATGTTTCGAGAGGCTGGTCAAGGACCACATTTGTGCCTCCCTCCCCAGTGATATGGACCCTATGCAATTTGCATACAGGACAAACAGGTCCACCGACGACGCGGTCTCCCAGGTACTGCACAGCACCCTCTCGCACCTTGACCGTCAGAAGGGGGGCTATGTGAGACTGTTGTTCATTGACTACAGCTCAGCGTTCAACACCATAGTCCCCACCAGACTGGTGGACAAGCTGATCGAGCTAGGTCTGAGCTCCGCCCTGAGCGCCTGGGTACTGGACTTTCTGAGCGAAAGACCCCAGGCGGTCAGGGTGGGGGGTCAGACCTCCAACACCATCACCCTGAGCATCGGGTCCCCCCAGGGCTGTGTTCTGAGCCCCCTGCTGTACTCACTCTACACACACGACTGTGTGGCCAAGTTCAGCTCCAACTCCATAGTGAAGTTCGCAGATGACACGGTGGTGGTGGGGCTGATCTCGGACAACGACGAGAAGGCCTACCGGGAGGAGGTTGAGGTACTGGAACGCTGGTGCCAGGACAACAGCCTGCTCCTGAACATTGGCAAAACCAAGGAACTGATCGTGGATTATAGGAGAGGACAGCAGGAGACACACACACCACTGATGATAAACGGGGCTACCGTGGACAGGGTGAGCAGCTTCAAGTACCTGGGGGTCCACATCTCAGAGGACCTGACATGGTCAACACACATAGGCACAGTAGTAAAGAAGGCGAAACAGCGTCTCTACCACCTGAGACAGTTAAGGAAGTTCAGAGTATCGGGGAAGATACTCCAGTCCTTCTACTCAGGAGCTGTAGAGAGCATCCTGACCGGAAACATCACTGCCTGGTATGGAAACAGCACGGCACAGGACAAGAAGGCCCTACAGAAAGTGGTGCGCTCAGCCGAGCGTACCACGGGTATTGCACTACCCCCCCTGCAGGTTCTATACAACAAGAGGTGCAAATCCAGAGCCTGCAGGATAATGAAAGACCCTCACCACCCCAATAACAGCCTGTTTCAGCTGCTGAGGTCAGGCAGACGCCTGCAAATCCCAGCTACTAGGACAGAGCGGCTTAGGCTCAGCTTCTTCCCCCAGGCCATCAGAGCCATGAACAATGTACATTGAGTGCTCAGAACATTGAACTGTCCACACACAAGCACACATGAACACACACACGACACGCACACTGTGCACGCTCACACACGAGCAGCCACTTAACACTTTAACATGAGCGGGCACACACTCATGTCGCACACACGCACACTTATGGCCAAAGGAAAGGACACTTTAAAGTAGAATAACAGGAACAGTGTATTGCACTACCAAAGCTAACTAGCATGTCACACATGCGCTGTAAATAACTATGTACAGATACCGAGATGTCACTCCATGTTACCTGCTACCTGTTACTGCACAATGTTGTTTCTTCTTTTGATTCTATTATATGTACCACTGTATTGCACATCGTTGCGGGCAAGACCACCCGCATTTCATTGTATACCTGTATGCCGTGACAATTAAAACTCTTGACTCTTGACTTGACTTGACTTGTCCTCTCCTCTCCTCTCCTCTCCTCTCCTCTCCTCTCCTCTCCTCTCCTCTCCTCTCCTCTCCTCGCCTCGCCTCTCCTCTCCTCGCCTCGCCTCGCCTCTCCTCTCTCTCCTCTCATCTCTTCTCCTATCCTCTCTTCTCTCCTCTCCTCTCCCCTCCTCTCCTCTCCTCTCCTCTCCTCTCCTCTCCTCTCCTCTCCTCTCCTCTCCTCTCCTCTCCTCTCCTCTCCTCTCCTCTCCTCTCCTCTCCTCTCCTCGCCTCGCCTCTCCTCTCCTCTCCTCTCCTCTCCTCTCCTCTCTCTCCTCTCATCTCTTCTCCTATCCTCTCTTCTCTCCTCTCCTCTCATCTCCCTCCTCTCCTCTCCTCTCCTCTCCTCTCCTCTCCTCTCCTCTCCTCTCCTCTCCTCTCCTCTCCTCTCCTCTCCTCTCCTCTCCTCTCCTCTCCTCTCCCCTCCTCTCCTCTCCTCTCCCTCCTCCCCCTCCTCTCCTCCTCTCCTCCTCTCCTCTCCTCCCCTCTCCTCTCTTCAGTCTCTCCAATTCATGTATCATCATCCAGTATCACAATACATGTCTCAATGGGCTTCACATGCCGATGCCAAACAACTCCCTCAATGACCTTAACCCTCAATGAAGATAAGGGGGGAAAACTCCAACAAAACCGTAATAAATCATTGCACAGAGACAGAGCAGGCCTGTCTGGGCGGCTCGCATGCTGCTATGTTGACATGCCTGCTTGTCAGAGGCCTATGGCAAATGTGTCATTACAAGCCCACTCTGCTGCAAACAGCTTTGACAATGTTTAGAGAACACCACTGGGGGTTTTACATTGTCCCTTTAGTACCACCTTAGAGCTTAGGAAGAAGTAGTGTACACACGCACGCACACGCGCACACGCGCACACACGCACGCACACACACACACACACACACACACACACACACACACACACACAGGCCTGTACACTGCGATGATATGATCGCGAATTGCCCCTTTAATTGGCCGTTGCGATTGGTAAATATTATCTGGGGGCGGGCTTGCGAGTAGTGCTTTCAAGCCTTGCATTCGCATTTCACTCCTAAATTATCCAAGGCGTGTGATGACGCCACTCACGCGAGCTGTCAGTGCGACACAATGTCGTGGTGCTATGAAAGAATCTGTCGGCAATGAATGAACTTACTGCGATCACCGATAGCCTGAGTGAAAAAAAAGATTTGCGTGTGGAGTGAATCTAGGTCACGCTATATACTTGGTACTTGTAGTCTATCGTGCGATTAAAGACCATGTCCCTATCTGCGTAGTCTATACATCCAACACCAAATCCCATAATTCCTAGCAAAACGAAACTGAATGTGGCCTCTCTTCCTTTCAATATGGACTATTGCATCGCCAAAGAAGCACCTCATTTCAATACATTTAAGATACAAATTTTGCTCTGCAAGAACAACGGAGTGGATATCAGTCCATCTTATGACAACCACGTCCGATGTGGAGAGATGATAAGATGATGATGATTGACGTGATGATGTGATGATTGATTGACGGGGACACGGACACTTCTAACGTTCAGGTTCAGCCATGCATTAGGTGAGTAGTAGTAGCCCACTATTAGGACGTGAAATACTGTCTACTTAAATTTATAAAATATCAACCTATCTATCTATCTAATAATGAGACAATATGCAAATAAGATAATACTAATAATTGTCACGGTGTCCCCGTATATGAAATGAAAGTGGCTTGCAACTTTACTGGCTGTCACAAACTGTTTATTTCTCGTTTAGCATAGTATTACATTCCACTTCTATAAACAATCAAAGTCCTACCGTAAGAGCCTCATACGGGTCAATTAAACCTTTTTGATTAGTCTTTCCTTCGAGCTAAGTTGGACTGAACATTTCACTGTCAAAAGCGCAAATGTAAATAAGGTTGCGTCGCAACACGGTTTTCAAAATAAAGGTCACATATACAAATGCCTCTCAATTCTTACTAAAAAAAGTCCCGGATATACATAAACATTAATTGGCATAGATCTCTATAAACGGCCCAACACATTGATCACTTTAGGCACACACTGAAACCAGTAACATCACAAATATGAAACCTTTCATGGGGTTATTTACAATAATAATTCATTTGATTTCTAAAGCACTTTTCATTGTGAAACAAATGTATGCAGAGTTTCTTGTCCTCCTGATTAATGCAATGGTGTGTGTGTGTTGTGGTGATCTCATTCAAGGAGCACTACACAAGCGCGCGCACACACACACACACACACACACACACAGTTTGTTGTTTTTGTTCTATTAGTGATTTACACACTTTCTCGGTTGGTTCATTATAAAAGATACAAACCTGAAAACAAACGCACTTAAATGTTAAATAAAAGGACCACAGTAATGAGGCAGGAGGAACATATTTTTTTAATAATGGTAAAATTGTTATTTAAAAATTTGCCCCTAAAAAATATTTTTTGCCCCTAAATGTCTCATTTAGGGGCAAGTGTGCCCCTAGTGAAAAAGCTTAGCGTACAGCCCTGCCACACACACACACACACACACACACACGGACACCTCTCCTCCTCTCCTCCTGCCTCTCCTGTCCTCCTGTCCTCCTCTCCTCCTGCCTCTCCTGTCCTCCTGTCCTCATGTCCTCCTGCCTCTCCTGTCCTCCTGTCCTCATGTCCTCCTCTCTTCTCATGTCCTCCTCTCCTCCTGCCTCTCCTGTCCTCCTGTCCTCATGTCCTCCTGCCTCTCCTGTCCTCCTGTCCTCATGTCCTCCTGTCCTCATGTCCTCCTGCCTCTCCTGTCCTCCTGTCCTCATGTCCTCCTGCTCTCCTCTCCTCCTGTCCTCCTGCTCTCCTCTCCTCTTGTCCTCCTGTCCTCCTGCTCTCCTCTCCTCCTGTCCTCCTGCTCTCCTCTCCTCCTCTCCTCCTGTCCTCCTGTCCTCTTGTCCTCCTGTCCTCATGTCCTCCTGCTCTCCTCTCCTCCTGTCCCCCTGTCCTCCTGTCCTCATGTCCTCCTGCCCTCCTCTCCTCCTGTCCTCCTCCTGTCCTCCTGTCCTCCTGTCCTCCTGCTCTCCTGTCCTCCTGCTCTCCTCTCCTCCTGTCCTCCTGCTCTCCTCCTGTCCTCCTGCTCTCCTCTCCTCCTCTCCTCCTGTCCTCATGTCCTCCTGCCCTCCTCTCCTCCTGTCCTCCTGTCCTCATGTCCTCCTGCTCTCCTCTCCTCCTCTCCTCCTGCCCTCCTCTCCTCATGTCCTCCTGCTCTCCTCTCCTCCTCTCCTCCTGCCCTCCTCTCCTCATGTCCTCCTGCTCTCCTCTCCTCCTGCTCTCCTCTCCTCCTCTCCTCCTCTCCTCCTGCTCTCCTCTCCTCCTGTCCTCCTGCTCTCCTCTCCTCCTGTCCTCCTGCTCTCCTCTCCTCCTCTCCTCCTGCTCTCCTCTCCTCCTCTCCTCCTGCCCTCCTCTCCTCCTGCTCTCCTGTCCTCCTGCTCTCCTCCAGTCCTCCTGCTCTCCTGTCCTCCAGTCCTCCTGCTCTCCTGTCCTCCTGCTCTCCTCTCCTCCTCTCCTCCTCTCCTCCTGCTCTCCTCTCCTCCTGTCCTCCTGCTCTCCTCTCCTCCTCTCCTCCTGCCCTCCTCTCCTCCTGCTCTCCTGTCCTCCTGTCCTCCTGTCCTCCTGCTCTCCTGTCCTCCTGCTCTCCTCCAGTCCTCCTGCTCTCCAGTCCTCCTGTCCTCCTGCTCTCCTCTCCTCCTGTCCTCCTGCTCTCCTCTCCTCCTCTCCTCCTGCCCTCCTCTCCTCCTGCTCTCCTGTCCTCCTGTCCTCCTGTCCTCCTGCTCTCCTGTCCTCCTGCTCTCCTCCAGTCCTCCTGCTCTCCTGTCCTCCTGCTCTCCTGTCCTCCTGCTCTCCTGTCCTCCTGTCCTCCTCCTCTCTTCCTGTCCTCCTCTCCTCCTGCCCTCCTGTCCTCCTGCCCTCCTGTCCTCCTGTCATCCTGCCCTCCTCTCCTCCTGCCCTCCTGTCCTCCTGCCCTCCTCTCCTCCTGCCCTCCTGTCCTCCTGCCCTCCTCTCCTCCTGCCCTCCTGTCCTCCTGCCCTCCTCTCCTCCTGCCCTCCTGTCCTCCTGCCCTCCTCTCCTCCTGCCCTCCTGTCCTCCTCCTCTCTTCCTGTCCTCCTCTCCTCCTCCTCTCCTCCAGTCCTCCTGCTCTCCTGTCCTCCTGTCCTCCTCCTCTCTTCCTGTCTTCCTCTCCTCCTGCTCTCCTCCAGTCCTCCTGCCCTCCTGTCCTCCTGTCCTCCTCTCCTCCTGTCATCCTGCCCTCCTCTCCTCCTGCCCTCCTCTCCTCCTGTCCTCCTCTGTTACAGTACGATAGGTGGGTAGTGAGGGTAGACGAAGCGAACACAGGTAGCGGACCGGAATGGAGGAGGCAGAGACGGCAGGATACGTGTAAACAGACTTTACTGAACACGACTGTACGTTACCAAAGAGAACATAAACGGCACAGCCGAGCTGGCGCTAGAGAAAGAGAACTGATTTGTAAATCACGGAAAATAAAACAACAACAAAACAAAAGACTAATCTGCTTACAAGCGCATATTACAAACAGCAAGGCACGGGGGAACACAGGAGAAACGACGAGAAGGGTAACACTGAGGACTTGGAGGAAATGGCACCACAAGGAAGTGAGGACAGACAGAACCTAAATACCCAACCTAATTAACAATCAAGAACACCTGGCCAACACAGAATCACAACACAACCTAGACAATAAAGCAATGACAAACTAAACACAACTAGACACTACGGCAATGACACACAACAACACAACAGGGGGGTGACATCACACATAGACAGGGGTGGCCCAGGACAACAGAACATTACAAATTAAATCCACAATGTGTAACCAACATGTGATAGCAGCCCGTATCATAGGGCTTAGGTCCCTAGAGGGAGGCCGAGAGCCAATGTTAGGCAGAGAGCCAATGTTAGGTGGAGGGCACTGCCCAATGTTACCATCCTGCCCAGTCCAGCCAGGACCGGGCCTAGGAACGTGACACTCCTCCTGTCCTCCTGCCCTCCTCCTGTCCTCCTGTCTCTCCTGTCCTCCTGTCCTCCAGTCCTCCTGTCCTCCTGTCCTCCCATCCTCCAGGCTGGACTATAGAGACGTTCATCACAGAGAGACATACAGGTGGTCCTGCTCATATCCTCCCTGTATGGGTTTAACACCAGCAGGACACGTCAGAGACATGAAGCCCATAATTACATGCTCAGACTGCAAAATGATGGATGTGATGTGTGTGTGCATGCATGTGTACCATGTGTGTGTGTGTGTGTGTGTGTGTGTGTGTGTGTGTGTGTGTGTGTGTGTATATATAATTGTGTATGTGTGTGTGCATGCATGTGTGCCCATATGTGTATATGGCTGTGTGTGTGTGTGTGTGTGTGTGTGTGTGTGTGTGTGTGTGTGTGTGTCAGTGTATGCTACTATATGTGTGTGTATGTTTGTGTGTGTGTTTGTGTGTGCGCGCACATGTATTTGTGTGTTTGTGTTTATGTGTGTGTGTGTTTGTGTGTGCGCACACTCACATGCATGTGTGTTTGTTTGTATGTGTGTGTGTGTGTGTGTGTGTGTGTGTGTGTGTGTGTGTGTGTGTGTGTGTGTGTGCACTCGCGGGCATACAGTATGTGTGTATGTGTGTGTGTGTGCGTGCGTGCGCACATAGAGGACAAGAGGAGCACCATATTGTTGTAGCAATCAGTCAGAAGTGTAATTCCATGGAGGACGCCCCCCAGATGACAAAGACATATGGGCCGATCAATCTTAAAAACCTCTCGCTGTATGGAAAGACTTCCTCCGACGCCGAGCCTGCGTGGAGTCTCCCTGCCGTAGCCTGCAGCTTATCCCAGCTCCATGAATGTTTAAAGGGGATTATGCTTTATGGTTTTAAATGTTTGATGGTGGCTTCCATAATGAATTGGGTTATTCTGTATAGTGTGCCCATAATGTTCCTGCGTATGAGCCCCATAAGCTCATATCTTTAGGCTTTTATCCCAGCGTGTTAACAATGTGCCTGTGACGTCGTGCTAGGAGTGAGGTTAGAATTTATTCCTGCTCTTAGCGGGAGTCGAGGGGTGAGTGAATGCGGTGTGTTCTGTGCACTCACACAGGGTCAACCTTATGTCTCGGTTGTGACATCGATTACATGTCACGTTACTCAGAGTACGCTGGGGTTTCCGTTAATTACCGTTTCTTCTATCGGATAAATCTGTTGATGTCGGGGTCATAATGTCCTGTGAAAATAATGCCCTGTTATTTTTGTCCAGTAAAAGTGCTTGTTTTTCCCCCCACCGAAAACAGAAGTCTCTACTTAAATAGGAGTCTCTCTGAATTCCAGTGAGGTTTGTGTGTGTGTGTGTGTCTGTGTGTGTGTGTGTGTGTGTGTGTGTGTGTGTGTGTGTGTGTGTGTGTGTGTGTGTGTGTGTGTGTGTGTGTGTGTGTGTGTGTGTGTGTGTGTGTGTGTGCGCATTCAATCCAGGCTGCTGCTGATTCCTTGTGGTATTAACACACACACACACACACACACACACACACACACACACGCGCGCGCACACACACACACACACACACACACACACACACACACACACACACACACACACACACACACACACACACACACACACACACACACACAAACCTGTGCAGCTGAAAAACTAATCGTGTAATTATATATAAAGTAATAGTGTTAAAGATAAAAAACAATGGTTCATGTTTGTTCATTTCCAAATGCTGCCAACAACATCTCGCCCACTGTCTGTAACGTTCATAGAATATTGATACGGACGTCACACCTATAGTGTAGACTCAGTGTGATTCAGGGGTTGCAACATTGTTGCATTTTTCATTTGGTTCAGTTAGCTTTCACACTGTACTTTCTACTGTACTTTCTACTTTCTATGATCACACAGTTCAGCCTTTTACTGGACATAATTATGAAACCCATACCGGCCAACATTATGCTGTGAAAAAAGTTTGGGGCTTCAAACTTGTAGGAATATTTCTAATTAGTAGGGTAGTTTTGTCCTCATTCCTTTTTGTCGGAGGCGCACATGCACTGAGGAGATGTACGTACACTTGCCAGGATGTGATGAATAATTAAACGAAGTGTAGAAAGTGGGTGAGACGTTTTCTTAATCTAATCTGGCAACACGTATCCCCCATACAAAGCCCAATTTCATGCATGTCACTATACAATTTAATTAAAAAGGTTTTTGATAAACGGGAGATTATATAACCTGATGCGCCAGATTGGCACAATGTTATGACGTGTGTGTTATATGTTTTCCAAATCACTGTCAGTGTCAGTAATGTCAGTTATTTATGTGCCACTATCTAGGCTACTGTCATCTGAATCGTGTATGCAAGGTATTTGTTTAGTATCACAACATTATTTGGCTATTTTAACTTATCAACTGCGAACATAATTAATGATGAAAAATCATACATTTGGAAATATAGGGGAAACGTTAAATGCGTGATCTTCACGTCTTTTCCTGCTTTTGGTCCAGTTTGCTTTCAATTAACCGTTTCACATACACTTGCAAGTGAACCGAGACCCAAGTTTTCAGGCGGACCAGAGTTCACTTGTTTGATCCCCGCCAGAGTTTGAATGAGCTTTCAAACCGCTCAGACAGTGGAGACAGGGGCTCAGGAGGTAGAGCAGTCATCTGGTAATCCAGAGGTTACCGGTTCGATTCCCACTCCTCCCGGGTAGCGTGTCGAGGTGTCCTTGAGCAAAACACTTAACCCCTAATTGCTCCCGATGAGCAGGTTGGCACCTTGCATGGTTGCCTCTGCCATCGGTGTGTGAATGTGTGAGTGAATGGGTAAAATGTGAGAAACAAATTGTAAAGCGCTTTGGATAAAAGTGCTATATAAATGCAGCCATTGCATTTACCATTTACCATTTACCACTCCAAACCCAGACAGAGTGGAGGTAATGTAGCGTTAATCATTACAAATGATAACTGTGACTGTTTTGATTGACGATTGAGTATTAAGCATCGGGTATAACGTTATCGCAGTAAGCTCAATAAACATTTGACCCGAATTTCTCTCATTTGTCCGGGACTTTGAAATCTTCCCGGCACACGTGGACCGATTTCTTTTCCCAGCAGAAACCCTGGAATACACACATACAGGTTTGAAAAAGACATCATCCGCTTTCATGCTTTTTCAGTTAATTGTAGTTGAAAATGGCCCTGTCTAACGCTGCTATTTAGAGGACGCCGGATTCACACTCACAGTTGTGACACAGTGCACTACATGGAAAATATGGCAAATCCCTTTTGCTGTCGATTCTCCCATGTGGTGAAATCCATTCAGGGGGCCACTCTCGGGGTCACTCAAAGATCCACATTTTCTTTTCTGTTGGAAACTCACTTTGACAACAAAGCGCCCACCAGGCTGCACCCCCTCTTGCCTGAAATTGTTGCAATGTGTGAAAGCAAGTGTCAAACAGTGCTGTGATTTTAGCCTTGCATGCTGGAGGGAGTCGTGCATCATGTAGGCTTGATGTGGACGTGGCAGCATTGTCCCTCTCTGCAGGAGCCCCCCCCCCAGAGCTGCACATGGCAGGGCTTAGCACAGCCATGCCAGGGGCTTAGCTCACTCTCCTCGCCCAGTCCACTGGCTGCACTGTTAGCCACGCTAGCATCCCACATCCACGCTGGAAACATGTTTTATGCATAAATACGAATGTGTTGTGTCAGGCGGATGTCGATACCATCTCTGTTGAAAGGGCAATTTATTCCAGGGAGGCAGCTCTGTCATTGATTGTTGAAATAGTATAGTTGTTCATTCTAATGTCTCTCTCTCTCTCTCTCTCTCTCTCTCTCTCTCTCTCTCTCTCTCTCTCTCTCTCTCTCTCTCTCTCTCTCTCTCTCTCTCTCTCTCTCTCTCTCTCTCTCTCTCTTCTCTTTCTCTCTCTCAGCCCTCAGTCCATGGATCTCGATTTTCTCCCGCCCCGGTGTGAGAGACTATTCCCAGCTGACCCTTGACCTGACGAGGAATGAGCTGGTTGTGGGCGCCAGGTGAGAAGCTCTACATCCGCTCAGTCTTCTGCTCTTAACACACACACAGGGCCCACAGCGCTGAGGGCAGGGCACCTTCTCTGCGTCTCTCTTCACCTCTTAAGCCAGAGCCATATTTTCAGAAGATTCGCCTAAAAGTACATACCCAAGTAAATGGAAGATTGCTCCACTTCTACAAGGCGTAGAATGTTATTGGTATCTAGGGACATCTATGGACCTCAGGGAATGTATTCCCAGTGTGCAATGCGCAGAGATTTTTATAAGCTCATATTTACAATTGAACACTTAAAATCATTGGTAAACAAACGTACAGTAGTGCTGAAAATATGAAAATATGTACTTTGACCGCTGTTTTGATAGGGTTAGGGTCTTTACTCTTGGCTACATTTGAAAAAGAAACGTACTTAATACTGACTGTATTGATATATTTATGACGTGAAATAAATCTTGTACCGGGCCGATTGTGCTTAACCCTTTCTCTGCCACGCTTATATCCATCAATGTTTGATCACTGCCAGCTCTATTTGTCTATGGAGATGTTCACCTACTTTGCAGGGCTATAACTTTTTTAATTGTATTGCTAAATTGACATTACTACAGTATGGCCCATTCAACATCGATTAGCTATTGTTCAGGGTGTAGGAACGTTTTACTTTTTCATCCACACATTCATATAAAAATACTGTCTAGATACTGTCTGTATGTTTTTATCGTTTTCTGCAGTAATTCCTAGAACGTGAGATATAGCCATTTATGCATATATTACATCATCAAATGCAGTTTGCTAGCGATTGACGTCGATTAAAAATTTCAATTGTACAAGGTCCTAAACGTCATGACTCATCATCTGATGTTGACCGGAGGGGGGGGGGGGGGGGGGGGGGTCGTTTATAATTCCGTGGCCAACGTTAAATCATTTATGTAGTATGGGTGATATATAGATCAGAGCAGTTTGTATCGAAAATGGTAAAGAAAAACACTGAAACTCACCCCAGTCTCCTCTTACCGTTGGGTGATGAGAGTGGAGCAAAAAGTTCGCTATTATGGGATGTTGATCTAGATGAACCATTTCCTGGTTGTATAATAATTAGTGCTGTCAGGCGATTAAAATTGTTTATCTAATTAATTACAGGATTTGTAATTAATTAATCTAATTAATCGCATTTTAATCGCATAACCATTTTATGCCTGATATTCTATATTCTATAATCATATTTCAAATTGCATGTGTCCGGATGGCAGAATTCAGTACTGTATCTACAAAACCTTCTGTTTAATCATCTTCCATCTATTAATTTGCTTAGATTTTTCAGGTCTGGTCAATTTGAGCATAGTGTTATTCACAGTCAAAGATAAAAAATTTGTTTATTGATATTCTCATTTGGTTCATTACAATTTACTCAAGCCTAGTAACAGACACAGTATTTCTGACACTGGGAATACATTCCCTGAGATCCATAGATGTCCCTAGAATCATATACCAAGAACATGCAAATGGACCATATAAAAAAAAGTCTGTAATGTGTATTCTACGTTCTTATGGAATGAATGAGATAAAAAAAAAAATTATTTAAAAAAAAAAAAACGTTTATTTTGTAATTAATTTTGAGTTAATTTTCATAACGCGATAATTTGCTGAGTAATTAATTAATCTAATTAACGCGATAAACTGACAGCCCTAATAATAATATATACGTCCAAATAACGTTGTTTATTGAGTTATGGCAACCGATCGATTATCCAGTGTGTCAAGATGGAGTGAGCACCACTTCCGGCCGCTCACTTCCGGTTTTGGCAACTCGCAGATCGGCCACCAGGTGGCGGTCTTGAACCGTTGGAGAGTTGAGAGGAGATCTACAGCACCCGTCAAGTCTCCGTGGGTGAAATATGATTGCCATGACAGAAATTTGAAATATTGATCTCAAAGACGCTGTACGACGTCATTGGCAGATTACGCATGGCGGAGAATGACATCGTAACACGTCATTGGCGATTAAAGGGTTAAGAGGTTAACAGTGCGGTTATGTAGGTGCAGCTGGGCAGCGCAGTGGAGAATGCACTCACCTTCGAGACTCTGGGATCGAATCCAGCTGTCAGCGGTACCTCCGGCTTGGCCAGTCGTCCCTACTAACACAATTGGCAGTGTTAGCGGGTAGGAAGCCGGCGGGGTATGTGTCCTGGTCGTTGTAAACTGCGGTTCCTACTGGTTAGTCGGGGCGCCTGTTCAGCAGGGAGGGGATCGGGGGGAAATAGCGTGAACCTCCGCACGCGTTACATTCCCCCAGTGAGAGTCCTCGCTGTCAGGTGAAAAGAAGCGGCTGGCTGACTCCACATGTATCGGAGGAGGCATGTGGTAGTTCTACACCCTCCCTAGGC
>NC_140167.1:180559207-180614109 GCF_963971535.1 Notolepis coatsorum
CTGCTCATCGGGAGCAGTTAGGGGTTAAGTGTCTTGCTCAAGGACACTTCGACATGGTGCCCGGGAATGGATTTGTATGTGAATGGATTTTCACCTTGGGTACAAATGCCTTGGGATTGCTTTCACATAAGGTGAAGGACAATCAATCACTGAGAACAGCAGTAAAACATGATCAGATCGCTCTCCTCCCTACGGCAACAGACACAAGCCCTCCAATCCAGGAGCTCTCACTGGCATGTTAGCTTTTATTTGAGACATGTCTCTCCCCTTACTATTCATCACAGCATTTCTCTTGCTACCTAATGACTTCTGAGAGGACCAATCACACAGAGTCCATGCCTACAGTACCAATCACACAGAGATCACGTCCACCAATCACACAGAGTTCACGTCCTCCAATCACACAGAGTTCACGTCCACCAATCACACAGAGTTCACGCCCACCAAGCCAGAAGTCACAGAGCTCCGCCCAACATGCCAAGGCTAGATAGATAAACAAGAGATGTAGCTCTGCCCTATCAGACTCAAAGGTGCACGCGCACACACACACACACACACACACACACACACACACACACACACACACACACACACACACACACACACACACACACACACACACAATATCAGATTGAAAACAAAAGTAAACTCAGCACAGAGGGCTGACCTGCTACTCTGCAGCCAGCCACTCACACGTACATTGATCCGCTGTGTCTGTCTCCGATCTGTGTCCGTTTTTGACGGACGGGAACGTTTGGAGAGGGTGAACTTTTGGAACTGACGGATGCATTACCATCTGCAAAGCTGTTGTTTCTGCAGAGGCTCGATTACGTTAGGTTCTAATTAACCTTCTGTAGTGTGGTAGTGAAAGGGTTAAAAATGGTAACTGAACTGGACATTGAAGAGGCAACTGAACTGAAAAGTAGAATTTCTCCCTCAAACATCCACTTATACAAAGACTAAAACTGATATCTATCTAACGGAGAACGCTCTCCTTCTATTTGAATTAGGGACATTTGAATTGTTATGCATTTTACTACTAGAGAAGGCTAACTCTGAGGCGGTTTGCTGTATGGTTGCATCAGACATCAGACATGACAGACCTGGGCTTCTAAGAGACCCGAGTCTTTGATGTAAACCTGCAGGCCTGCATAGAAGCAGTCCGTATGGAATAACTAGGCTTCAAATAACTAAGCAACAAAACAAATGTCAGGCGGAGAGCTTCCTATGATCAAACCATTCCGTGGACTCTCAGCACAGCCAGGTCTGCATGCTCTCTCTGGTCGGGAGTCAATAAACTTGCATTCACACACAGCCGGAGCTAATACACTCTTCTCAGTTATCTCTGTTCAGTTATCTCTGTTCAGTTATCTCTTCTCAGTTATCTCTTCTCAGTTATCTCTTCTCAGTTATCTCTTCTCAGTTATCTCTGTTCAGTTATCTCTTCTCAGTTATCTCTGTTCAGTTATCTCTTCTCAGTTATCTCTGTTCAGTTATCTCTTCTCAGTTATCTCTGTTCAGTTATCTCTTCTCAGTTATCTCTGTTCAGTTATCTCTTCTCAGTTATCTCTGTTCAGTTATCTCTTCTCAGTTATCTCTGTTCAGTTATCTCTTCTCAGTAATCTCTTCTCAGTTATCTCTTGGGATGTCCCGATCAAATTTTTTTGCTCCCGATCCGATCCCGATCATGTGATTTTGAGTATCTACCGATACCGATCTTTCTCGATCCGGTAAAAAAAAAAAAAAAAAAATTCTCCCATCCCAATTTCTCACATCACATTCACCCTGAATGTTGACGTTATCCAGGTGAAAAGTTAACTTCATTCAAGCAAGGCATTGCAACCGGAGTAATCTAAAAACTCCGCCTCCAACCTGCTGCTTCATGAGAGCAATGGCGCCATCGTCTGTAAAAATCAGGTGACTGCAAGTTCTGCAACTAGTGGATGTCCCTCATCCTTGACATAAATCATTTGATGTATTTTTCAAGTCAAGAGTTTTATTTGTCACGGCATACCAGTAATAGGGCTTCCCCGACTAAGGATTTGGATGGTTGACTATGATTGGCCAAAATTTGACGTTAGTCGACTATTGGTAGACAAAAAAAAAGTATAATATTTTGATTTTTTTTTATTATTATAAAAAGAAAATTGGGCTGTGGGGGGTGCTTAATGTCTGAAGGAGTCGACTGAAGGCTTCTTGTCCTCTGCAAAAGAATGCAATTGGTCCACTGATGGATACATCTTGATATTTGTCTAGTCTAGTGTGTTCATTAGATGGGTGAAATCCTCTTTCAGTGCCTCTGTGCCTGTTTCCGTAGGCAGTTAGCCTCTGGTATGCGTGCCATTAGCGTTAGCCACGCTTCTAGGCCTCTTTTCTTTTGGAAAGAATGATACAAAAATATATATATATATTATAACAATTAAAAAAAATTACTATTCGAGAGGTTGGTTAGTCGACTACGGACTAATCGACTAATAGGGGTCAGCCCTAACAAGTATACAATGAAATGCGGATGTATAATTAAATCAAAGGAAATGCGTTTGTTTTGGCAAAATTCTTCTGCTCTGTGTGACAATAAATAAATGAATGATGATATGCAATTTAAAACCAAAACTAAGGCCTCAGTATGAGTTTAAGACGTGAACATGGTCATGTTTGTTGAATAAAAAAATAAAAAAATAAAATAAAAATAACATTTAAATCCCGATTTCTTTTTATAAATTTTTTGATCCCGAGGGCCGATCACGTGATCGGATCGGGACATCCCTAGTTATCTCTGTTTAGTCATCTCTTCTCAGTTATCTCTGTTCAGTTATCTCTTCTCAGTTATCTCTTCTCAGTTTAGTATTTTCTATGCTGAATATCATTGTGACTGTATTCTCGAGGTGGTTCTCTGTTTCATAGTAGTATAGTCTTACTTGGTTTGCATCCTACTTTCTCCTGTGATTATATCTCCTGCCTCAGCCATGCAGACGTAAGCAGGCACCTCCTCTTTAGGAGCATTTAGCCTTTCCTCCGTCCACCAGATTAGGGCAGATATCCCATGTTGCTTTCAGGCCAAATATGCCTTATTCTGTTTTCTCACCACATCACTTTGGTTGATTATAAGGAGGCTGAATTGGTGGGAAATGGCTTAACATTGCAGTGGAGTTGAAAAGGACCCTGTTTTGATTAAATTATAGATGAGCTATGCTTGGGCCAGCGCCATTTTCTCGTACTCTTATTATTGAACCAGGCAAATTGACTAAGTACACAATCTTGGGAGTAGTTGCAAGGGAAGGGGGGGGGCGGAGTTGTACACACACACACACACACACACACACACACACACACACACACACACACACACACACACTAGGGAGATAGCTACTGAGAAGCCCCAGCATTTGGGGCAATGTGGGTTTAAGTGTGCCTTGCTCAAAGGTACATCAGTGGTTATTCAGGCAGGGTAGAGCATCCAACCAGATTCCCCAGCTGATCTGGGGGGGTAATTTGTTATACATAATAATAGCATGAATCACCAGAGAAAAAATATGTTTATATGATTGTGTTTATACTACAGCCCCCCCTACGCTCTGCATATGGATGCCTCAGACCCACTGGGGGGGGGGGGGGGGTTATCAAAGAGAAGCAGCTGGTCCTCGCTCCACAATGGTGGAACAAACTTCCCACCACAGAGTCAGGACAGCTGAAACCCAGCCAATTCTTCCGCTGTCGACTTAACACACCTCTTCAAACAATATCTAAAAAAAAAAAGAAAAAAAAAGAGAGATGTACCCCTCCTGCTGACTTGTTGTTCACAATTTGTAAGTCGTAAAAGCGTCAGCTAAGTCAACAGTGGTCCTAGCTGCGGTCAGGTGGCGTAGCGGAGATTGCGCTCGTCACCAACGCAGGATATGCTGGGTTCGAGCCCAGCTCTCTGCGTTGCTACCAGCTTGGCTGGTCGTTCATACTAATACATGGCTGGAATGCAATCTGGGAGTGTGCCAGTGACCAGTGTGCTTCGGTGGGCATTGAAATGCAGCGACGACAGCCGAGGAGAAAAGCACAGCCTCGCCACCTGCAGGCTGCAGGGGTTCGTGGTGAACAGCCAAACAGGGTCAAGAGAGCGATTGGAAACGTCAGACAACTATCGTAACCACTGTTTTTTCCCAGTAATTGACCGACTGATTAGTGAATTGAACAGATGTTTTTCAGCTGAAAGCTGTCACATTCTGAGAGGAGCAACAGCTCTCAACCCCATGCACAAAACATTCATGGACAAAGATAGCCTTTTGCCAATGGCTAAACAACACTATGGGGTAATGGAGGAAAACATCTCTGCAGAACTTCACCAGGCAAAGCGACTTATTGAAAGAAAAAAACAAAGTGGAGCTGTCGTCAACACCACCCATGACGTGCTGGTGCTATTAAGGCCATACAATGATGCGTTCGTTGATTTGTATAAACTTGTGTGCATCTCAATGACATTGCCCGTCACATCAGCTGTGTGTGAGAGGAGCTTTTCTTGCTTACGCCGGTTAAAGACCTACAGTATCTGAGGAATAGAAGCGGAGACGCTCGAACCAGCAACCTGGGTCTGCTGGTGATCAGTTCCAGAAGGACCAAAGAATTGGACGTCAATGCAGTGATCGATCGCTTCGCTGCAAATCACAACAACAGGCGGATCGTTCTCCTGTGACTGGTGAGTACTGTAGTCGTTGTTGACACACACACACACACACACACACACACACACACACACACACACACACACACACACACACACACACACACACACACACACACACACACACACACACCAGGCACGTGTACACATAGAGTCCAAGGGGTGCTTGAGCACCTGCCTTTTTGAGCCTCGTAAAAAAAGTGCCCTTTTTGAAAAAAAAAAATTCGTTACGCATATAGACTGCCCTTCCAACTGAAAAATGTCAGGATAGAATCAAAATATTAGGTAAAGAGAGAGAGATGCCCCATATTCCATTGCAGTTTGCACGGCCTCCTCAGCGTGCCTCTCCGCGGACCTATATATTTTATGCATAGCGTGGGTGGTGATGATGATGATGATAGAAACCGCTGTGGCCCATACAGTTGAATGCTGGTATTATACTCACTGAGGGACACGAAGAAGTCAAGTCCGATGGGATTTGGGAATCTCAAAATACAAATCGGGATTGGAATAAAAAATGCATTTATATTAAACAATACAGAAAATACAGCACTTCTTGGGGTCTGTAGGGTAAGCACTTATTCCCTCCCCCCTGAACATTTATGGAGATGTATGGGCCTTTTAAGTCAGTGATAAAAGTGTCTTTCAAGGATAAGTGAGCCCCTGCACTGATTATTATAGTTCAATATTCAATATTTGATCACAAAAAAAAACCAAAAAGCATAAAAAGGGCCCCCCCCGCCCGAAAAGGGCCCTTAAAAATCGGGCTACGCGTGCTTGGTTAAAACACAGACAGGTATAGTGCCCTTTTCAGCCTTTGAGCACCTGCCCCTCTAAAGTCCTGTGCACGTCCCTGAGTGGGTGTGTATCTGTTAGTGGCTTGATGTGATAGAAATTAGTCAGAATCTATCTAGGTCGTCCTCGGACGGGCCCTCCATCGGTGCTTCCAGTCATCCCGATCCTCCATGCATCTGGCTAGCTCACCGGTGCTTTCTGTTCCCACATCTCTCCTGAGTACGTCCACGTAGGTTAACGTGGGACGTCCTCGTGATCGATGCCCGTGTGTTGGTTCCCACAGCACAAGTTTGCTGGTTGGCATCTCATGGTGTCTCTGACAGTGACCTGCCAGCCTCATTCTCCAGAAGGATTACAACAAACATCTGTATCTCCAGTATGCACCCTCCCAAGTGATGATGTTTGGAGGGCGTGGAGGAGATGTATTATAGGACACGAGTGTCAGCTTCCTCATGGTTGCATTGATCCATTGGTGGACTGTTTCCAACATGGTGGACTTGATCACCTGCAGTGATGTAGATATCCTTGTCATCTGGGAACTGTCCATCTGTTAACAACTTATTTGACAGGAATGAGAACATTTCTTGTTACACCTGGCGCAACTAACTCCTCGTCAACAGAAATATCTCTACTTGACGTGTATGTCTAGCACAATAAAAGCTTTCCCATAGAGCTCTGCATGATGTTTGAAGTGCTGCATTCTCAGCTTATTTGCTGTCTTCTTCTGTGTTTTCTTCTCATGGAACAACAGTAAGTTATTTCGCTTGATCGGTGCTGTCAGAAGTCTGTCATTTGATTCAAGCACTCTTCCTGAAATTGTTGTACTGCTCTTGTCCCGTAGACCAGCGCTTCCGTTAGCTGGTAATTACCGGTATTTGACCGGCAAAATCTGTTGAAGTCCGACATATTTAATCTCTCCGGTCTTAATGTCCGGTGAAAATAATTCCCTCTAAGCACAATTTGATTATTTGAATTGTATTAAAATAGGCTAAAATTAAATAGCCTATGCGATGAACGAAACAATCATTACATTTGTTTCATTGTTGCTTCTAATAATGACAACGACGTTGTCAGCGAGAGCTTAGTGCTGGGTTTGCGAGTGCATGTGTAGCTGCAGAGCCGGAGCTGCAGCGGCACAGTGCTGTACTCCAATTCAGCCATTGGCAATTCAGCTGTTGGGTGGGGGGCGCTGCTGAGCGGTCCCCAGATAGAGCCAGAAAACAGCTGAATCTGCTGCTCTGCATCGACATACTCTCGCAAATAAGTCATTGGGAGGTGGAGAGAGAGAGAGTCGTCACGCAAACCCACGATAATGTTGCCGTCTCTCTCTGCCAAATTTCTCAGTTCTTCGCTTGATATAATTAATACAAATGTCCAATATAACGGAATTCGTTAGCTCATAAAAATGTGATTATAACAGACTGCTGTTTATTAATGTCAGGCGACTGCCCACAGACACCTATTTGATTTTTTCTTTTTTTTTATCCACTTTTTCTCCCATTTTCTATATTTTTCTCCCATCCCAATTTCGTATCATCCAATTCAACCCTCCCCTGTCACGGACGCTGTTTCTTGCCTCCCACAAGCCGGCTGCAATGTGGACTAAGTCATACATAGCACAAGTCCCCTCCGGTACTTGAGGTAACAGCAGTCGCATCTTTTCACCTGCGCAGCTCGATCTCTCAGTGGCGAGGAGTAACGCGTGGGAGGCTCATGCTGCCCCCGACACTTCCTGATTCTACTGCGCAGGCGCACCAACCGACCTGTAGGAGTCGCTGTCCACAACGCCCAATCCCCACCCATCAGTTTTCCACCCCCTAATACGGCCAATGTGTATTAGTACGGACGACCAGCTAAACTGAAAGCAAATGTGGAGCGCTGGGCTCGAACTGACGAGCCCAGCGTCTCCAGCATTTCGTGGCGAGTGCCTTGCCCACTACGCCACGTAGCCGCCCAGACACCTATTTGATTTAAAGTCGGCAGCAGCACGGAGTCTCGGGACTTATTTTATTTGGAATATAATGACTGTATACGCAAAAGTAGCCTAGTTTTAAGTAAAAATATTATAAATCTACATGCCTTGATGATGTCATTCTTTTGTTTTGTTGTCATTATTTTGCCTATCAATTGTTTTTAAGCTCAATAAACTCTGACCGGAATTTCTCTCATTTGACCGGTAGATTGAAATCTACCGGACACTGAGGCCGGCAACAATTTTTTCTAACGGAAACCCTGCCGTAGACTCGGGTTGATGGACAGATACGGCAGCAGCCGCAGACTCACACACCTTATTGTCTAATGTAACCAGGTCTTTACTGCCCTCCTCAAAGGGATTCCCATTGCTCAGCAACACCTCCATCAGGTCTTTGGCATGGCGTTGACATTGGTGCTGAGATGCAGATCCTTTCTTGTCATGAGGACGTTCTTCACAATCATCGTTTGTTCTTCACAATCAACTGTTGTTTACAGTTCTCATATCTAACTCTAGTTCTCCACATATTTATTGTCTCATTGTGTGAAATATCATATAAGATATGCTCCAATCATGTTTATTTTTTCAATTTGAATTTTTATTCAATTACTCATTCATGAAAACATAGGTACTATGAGAAAAGTGTGTGGTTTTCTGGTCAGCAGGAGATGTGCATCTCTGGCAGCTTATGGTCAGTGGCATTGTTCGTCAAATAGTGTTGAACTTGAGTGTTACACCCTGAGTGCATAGTATAATAGACATATTAGCATGGTAGGTAGTAGTATATGGATAGTAACATAGTACATAGTAGTAAGGTACTAGTAAAAGACAGTTATTTATATATATATATATTATATTGTAGTAATCATCGGAATAGAGAAACGCACAATTTCTATCAGTTGACAACACAAAGCCGTGTGTCATTTATTTTGCAGTAGCACAAGTGACAGCTGTCAGAACTATGCCGGGCTAGCATATGGATAAAAGTTCCCATATTATGTGCATTACACAAACTAAAAACAGATATTACATTACACAAACTAAAAACAGAGATTACATTACATTACACAAACTAAAAACAGATATTACATTACATTACACAAACTAAAAACAGATATTACATTAAATTACACAAACTAAAAACAGATATTACATTACATTAAACAAACTAAAAACAGACATTACATTACACAAACTAAAAACAGATATTACATTACACAAACTAAAACCCGATATTGTCTGAATTACTAGAAGAAAGAAATGCACCACATTTGGCTGATAGTAATTTATAAATTTCTTAGGATTTCTTTTGGTCTAATAAATGTTTAAGGTTCTTAGATGGATCCCCTGCTGCCTCCTCCTGCTCTTCCTCCTCCTCCTCCTCTTCCTCCTCTCTTCCTCCTCCTCCTCCTCCTCCTCCTCCTCCTCCTCCTCCTCCTCCTCCTCCTCCACGGGGAGCAGCGTACTGGCTCATGTTAGGCAGGCCATGCATTATGCAGCAGCTTAGGCCACTGCGCCAGGTCTCCATGTCCTCTGCTACAGTCCACTTATCACTGCTCTGGTCGTAGCGCTCCACGTTGGAGATGGTGTATGAGTCACTGGTGCCTCCGACCACAAAGAGCAGGTCGTCCAGCACCGCAATGCCAAAGTAGCTGCGGGGGGTGAGCATGGCAGGCCGGGCGCTCCAGGAGTCAGTCAAGGGGCTGTAGGCCTCCACGCTATGCAGGTCGTTTACACCCTCCCACCCTCCCACCTGAGGACAGGACACATGAGAGGAATGTTTTAGTGTCTGGTTAAGGCAGGCAGACACTGTATTAATCCATTTAGGGAAATGAGGGCATCACAGCAGCATTGCAAGTCAAATGATACATGTAGCGGCCTCTTCCTGGGTCCGCTTCCAGTGGCAGTCGGGGAGGTATTCCATACGCGCTTTCTCATCAATAATAGTCTCCACACTTTCAGTTCCGTTGTCAGATATCAAGTGGCTATCCGATTTATTTAGAAAAGTATTTTACATGGAAGATGGGACCAAAGCGATCCTAATTGTGGTTCAAAGCGATCCAAAGCGATCCAAAACTATCAGAAGCGTTCCTATAAGCGGTCAGAAAACTGTGTGCCGTTCCCCGTTCTACACCCCCCAGCTGATTCCCATCACTAATTTATGCCCTCAGCTGCGCCGTGGCTGGTCCGCCTGACAGGTGAACCACCCACAGTTCAATAAATTTTCCCTAGAATAGGTCAGCACTGGGCAAGCATTCCCCTTTTGGCTACACAACATTCACATAAATCATATCCTTCTATTTGATATAATAATAATAATAATAATAATAATAATAATAATAATAATAATAATAATAATAATAATAATAATAATAATAATAATAATAATAATAATAATAATAATAATAATAATAATAATAACAATAATAATCCATAACCAAAACACTCATATGGCCTTTACAATACATATCTATAGAAATATCTAGTATAAAGCATTTGTCTCTGTGTGCACCTACCGCATAGACTTGTCCTCCGTACGCAGCGACTCCCACTCCACAATGCCTGCTGCTCATGGGGGCGATCAGAGTCCACTGGTTGGTGTCTGGGCTGTAGCACTCAGCTGTGAGCAGACACTCCGTCCTCCTGTTGAAGCCACCACAGATGTAAACCTAACAATGTAAAAAACAAAACCTAACAATTTTTGTAATTTTAAAGTAACAATGGCACAGCATAAATTCAACAGACATGTACTTTTGTTGACACATGTCATCTACATTAGATGGGTGAAATCCTCTTTCAGTGCCTCTGTGCCTGTTTTCGTAGGCAGTTAGCCTCTGGTATGCGTGCCATTAGCGTTAGCCACGCTTCTATGCCTCTTTTCTTTTGAAAAAAATGATAAAAAAAAAATCAGAGGTAGAGGTGGGCGGGTGTTCGAAAGAATCCAGAGTCTGATACACAGCGACAACACAAGCGACTCAGTCAACGAGAGACCGCGGTTCCGTGTACGTTTTGATAGTTTGTTTGGCGAGCCCAAATAATCCAAAACTAAACATCTGTATGTCATGCATGTCTTAAATGTCATGATTAGATTAGTTTAGATGATTAGATTAGATTCTTATATCTGTATGTTGTAGGGCTGTCCCCGACTAAGGATTTGGATGGTCGACTAGGATTGGCCAAAATGTGCCGTTAGTCGACTATTGGTCGATTTAAAAAATAAAATAAAAAATATATAATATTTTTCATTTTTTAATTTTAAATTATTTTTATTTTTATCATTCCATTTGGGCTGTGGGGGTGCTTAATGTCTGAAGGAGTCGACTGAAGGCTTCTTGTCCTCTGCAAAAGCATGCAATTGGTCCACTGATGGATACGTAAGGGATAATGTATAGCTACGAGGTCATTGTCGCAAAATAATTGACCGACACGTAGTTTAAAATACCGAGCCGCTTCGGCGAGGTGTTTTAAACGTCAGTGAAGGTCAATTATTTTGCGACAATGACCGAGTAAAGCTATACATTATCCCGCTTATTACATGGCTAACTTACTAACAATATACCTAATTCATTTGACAAATCGCAGTTGTTCTGTGGCTCTGTCAGCCCAAATAAAGTGATTATTATTATCGTGGGCAGCCTCTGTTCTGGCTCCGCTGTAATCTACACAAGCGGCTCGGTATTTTAAACTCTGTGTCGGTCAATTATTTTGCGACAATGACCGAGTATAGCTATACATTATCCCGCTTATTACATGGCTAACTTACTAACAATATACCTAATTCATTTTACATCGACTCGCAACACTGGTTCTGGCTGCGTTCTGGCTCCGGTCGTCGCTCCGCCCCCTGTCATCGCCGGAAGCAGAACACCGGCAGTGTCTAATTGCACTGAAACAGTGTGTGTCAGTGGGCTTGATTGCGAACAGCTGCGCACAGCGGTCATTATTGAAAAAACAGCGGTCATTATTGAAAAATAATGACCGCTGTCGGGGGGCTATTGACCAATCACAAGCAAGCATTTCGGCGAATGTGAAAACGCCATGTAATAAATCTTGATATTTGTCTAGTATAGTGTGTTCAAGATAATAATAATAATAATAATAATAATAATAAAAATACTTCGTTTTATATAGCGCCTTTCAGAGGACCCAAGGTCGCTTTACATAAGGGGGGGGGGGGAGATAACAAATTAACAAACATAGTGGACAGACACAACATATACATATAAGATAAGATATTCCTTTATTAATCCCCTTGGGGAAATTCGTGACACACACATACAGCTCAACGTCTCATTAATAATAACAACACATCACAATCATTAAATTTTTACAGTAACAATGGCACAGCATAAATTCAACAGACATGTACTTTTGTTGACACATGTCATCTACATAAAATCTGTGCCTGTTTTCGTAGGCAGTTAGCCTCTGGTTTGCGTGCCATTAGCGTTAGCCACGCTTCTATGCCTCTTTTCTTTTGAAAAAAATGATAAAAAAAAAATTAAAAATTAAAAAAAAACAATATTAATATTTTTTTATTTTTTTTATTTATTATATTCGACTAAGAGGTTGGCCAGTCGACTACGGCCCCTTTCGACAGATTAGTCGACTAATCGATTAATAGGGGTCAGCCCTAGTATGTTGTGTATGTCATAAATGTCATGAATTGAAAATGCAAGACCCTGATGTAAACAAGACGAAAGTCGCTCTGGGCCCTATTCCCCGTACCTGGTTCAACTAAGTCGATCAAAAGTCCCATTATCCAGATTCAATTAACCCGATGTTTGAATCCGCGCTTTCCCTGTTCCTCGAACGCTGATTCAGTCTTGTTCATTCGAACCAGACTTGATACTCAGGATAATTGCGCGCGGCCGCCTCAGTTGAAAAGACAGCAGGTGTCGACCGCAGAAATCGTGATATTCTAACGGCATTGATTGATTGATTTAAAACTTTATTAACAGATTGCAGAATGGGTACAATACAGTACGGCTCAATAGCCTCGCCGACAAGTTAAATGCATAATGTACCACATGTGCCACTACCCGATCAAACATCCACGTAAGATTAGATAAGATAAGCTCCTATCGGTTCGATATGATGTGATTAACGTTAGCTTATGTAGCATCCTGAAAATATGGCTATTATTCAGAAGTGCTGACTTGCCTTTTATCTCCCCTTTGTGCACAAAGACATGTTGACTAGTTTCCATTGATATTCTCACGAACAATGACGCGGGTGTCTCTTTCTTCTATCAGCTGGAATATGGATTATAAACAGTATCTCTTGCTACCTGGATCCTATTCACCCATCCTTTTCCCTGTGTGACTAGTTGGCGGTACCAGCAGGGGGCGGTGGCAGTCAGAGAGTGTACGGGAGAGAGGCAGGCAGCGAGGAAGAGGGAATCACCTGGAGGTGGGAAGAACCGGAAGCTCTCTTCGGCGTGGGATGTAGCCGTGAACGGTCGCAGCTACAACGGGAGGTGCTTTGGAATAGCCCCGTTAAAGAACCACCAGAGAGCCCCACCGGAGCGAACGACAGGTTACGAGACATACTTGCTAGTGACGGGTTATCCTAGGAGTATCCGTGATAGTGCGTGTGTAAGAGAAACTGAACCCAAAGACTAACGTCTATAGGTAGCGGGTTACAGTAGCAGTGTGACGGTATAAGTAGCATGCTGCTAACGGCTATATTGACTCCAGAGTACCCCGAGCGCGAGGCGCTGAAGAAGACCGGTGGTATAGTCAACCACGTTGCGCCACAGTATAACCGTGTAGCAGGTGGGCTGTTTGGGACGCAGAGTGTAGCTTCAGTGTGAGTGAGGGCAAGTGTATGGATGCGCGTCGACTCTGCACCGGCTGTCTACAACCAGTCTGCACCGGCTGTCTTCGGGCCAACACGGGAGTTCGTCCCGACCAACAGAGGTCGCCATCACCCAGCACACGCTCTCAGCCAGCTCCTGCCCTTCTGCTCCAGCCCCGCTTGCTGGCGCCCATGACGAGAGCGTTCGACGCCATCTTGCGGACGGTGGTGGTGCGGCGAGGCCGCCATCTTGGTTGAGTACATTAGGGCTTCGGTGCCCAGGATCTTATTGCACAGTACACAGTGTGTCGCGGCCTAAAGGGCGAAGAGAATTGTTGTTTGAACCGAACGCTAACAGCAGCGTGGAGGGGCAACCCCAAACATTAGAAGCCGGCTTTAGCTAGGACTTTTGTTTGGTAAAGTGGGCCCACATTTTTGGTTTCCTTTGAGAGTGATAACGTGTTTGTTCTTTAATAATATTTTCCCATCTAATTAACCCTTTCCCTGTGGGGAGGTTACAGACCTGGTGCATCATAAGTAAAGCCTTAGAGAGGTACTGTTCTTGCCATATAATTAAAGCCTGATAAAGGTATTACACATGTTACCGACCCAGACGTGGGTGATGAGTCAAACCATGCATTAAAGCATTCCGTCTCCAGACGGATTTCCGTCAATTTGATTGGGGAGATCCGTCCATTTGATTCGCAGTCTGACGGAAGTATTTGCATGATTTGTAGATGCATACAGATTGAAACAAAATTGAGCCAATCAGAGGCGCCAAATATGGAAAAGGGCTTTTTTTCCCTATCGCGCCAAGCAGTCATCATCACTCAGCGACTCGAGAGACAGGTCGCCTTTTTTGCAGCCTCACGCGTCAACTGCTTGTTTACCAACGTCACAGCCACCACGCTGCTTGCACTCGCTGCTATATACCGATTAGCTAACGTTAGCTTAATAGCGTCTGTTAAATGGAAGGAGTAAGCCGGCCACTAAAAAGAGAACCCACCGCGGGGTTCTCAGATGAAAAGGATCAGCGTGACCACCTAACAAAAAGTTTCGAGAGGAGAGGACGTTTGAAGAGACTGGCTAGGCAGCGCTACTGGGGGCTGTAGTGGTGAGTTAACTTGTTCCGTGTGCCGCAACGATGTCAAAAAGAAAAACAGAAACAACACGTTTGTCATTGTCGTGTTACTTCACAGTACAATATGTGAGTCCCCTGCTGTGGTTGTGAGTATACGTTTATTAGCTTAACTCCGTAGCAACATCACACAGGTGTATCTGTAGACAGTATCCTCCCCACCGTATATATTCTCTCTGTCAGGATCTATGGGTAACATTACTGTATATTTGCATATCGTATATGTCACAAATGTAACAGTACTATATACCTGTAGTATGTCCCTATGCCATAAATGTCATGATGTCAATGTCATGCATGTCATAAATGTCACTATGAATTGAAAATGGGGGACCCTGATGATGTAAACAAGACAAACGTCTTTCTCTGGTCTGCATCCCCTTAACAATTGTGTGTATTGAGCCATACTGTATTGTACCCATTCTGCAATCGGTTAAATATTGATTGATTGTTATAACGGATTGCAGAATGGGTACAATACAGTACAGCTCAATACACACAATTGTCAAGGGGTTGCAGACCAGAGAAAGACTTTCCTCTTTACATCAGGGTCCCCCATTTTCAATTCATCATAACATATATGACATACATGACATACAGATAGATAATACTGCTACATCTATACATTTATGACGTACCAGATTTACACAGTATTGTTTGTGATACAATAAGAGTCTAAAAAAGAGAGCATATACATTTGACGAAGAAACTGTACATTGGAGGAGGTTGGGTGGAGGGGGGGGGGGGACTGTACATTGGAGGTGGTTGGGGAGGGAAGGGGGGGGTAGGCGGGGTGGGGGGGTAACTGTACATTGGATTATCGACGAAACCGAAACAAGTAGGCTCCCTTAAAACGCCAACGCTATTAAAAAGAAATACAGTGGAGGTTAAAATAAGAATATGACTTGGCCTGAAAAAAATTTCAGTCAGGAGATTTTTTTTTGCTTTAATCCCTGAGTCAAACACATTGAGGTATATTATCCCTGATACTAACCCAGAGGTGGGTGTATAATATACGTGTCTATGAGGTATTGAGTTACAAACGGAGCTATAGTGAGACTTCAGTCCATTTGACC
Organism: Notolepis coatsorum; assembly: GCF_963971535.1. Classification (NCBI taxonomy): domain Eukaryota; kingdom Metazoa; phylum Chordata; class Actinopteri; order Aulopiformes; family Paralepididae; genus Notolepis; species Notolepis coatsorum. Next base: position 180,574,657 of record NC_140167.1, read on the forward strand.
ACTCCTATTAAATCATTGTAACTGAACAGTACAACTAGTATTAAACATTAGATGGGATTCTGTGTGCGTGTCCATTCCTGTGCCCAGTATTAACTCTTTTGGTGTGGGTAACGTATATATGATTAACCCCTTCCTACCCAACTCTCCCCTTTTCATTGTAAGGTTTCTAGTGGTCATCAAGGGAGGGTACTGCTTGCGGGAGGAACGAATCTATCTATGCATGTCAGTCACTAGGTGTGGGAGGGCCCATGGAGGTAATCAGGGAAGTGAGAGCGAGTTGGGGAGTACTGCTGACCGCCCCGGAGAGGCGAGGAGGACCAGAGTACCAAACCAGGTTGGTAAATCCCGGGCCCCATTCACTCCCACTACCGGGTCCCGGTTTGACGCTCCAGGCCCAAAGACGAGGGTGCAGTTAGACGGAGCTCTACTGTGTCCAGCTACCCTAAAGCGGCACGGTGGTGTAGTGGTTAACACTGTCACCTCACAGCAAGAAGGTCCAGGGTTCGATTCCCGCTTGGGGACCAGGTTTCCATGATGCCAGTTACCCAGGTGGGGTATCTCCCAGGCCTTTCTGTGTGGAGTTTGCATGTTCTCCCCGTGCTCGCAAGGGTTTCCCCCCCCGATAAGATAAACCCAATGGAAAAACATGCACAACAATAGATTGCTAACGCTGTGGCGTCCTTGATGAAGACGGACAGGAGCATTTGGATTGGTCCCCTGGCGCGGCTCATGTTGACGCCTGTCTGCTCCCGTCTGCCCTTGGGGGGGAAGGACGACGGGATGGGTTAATCGCAGATACGAATTGCATGCATGCATCGCATGTGTGCCGATTGATGACCTCTGAGCAGGTCCTAAATTATTATTATTATTATACCTTGTGACTGCCAGCAACCGTTCCCACGAAGCAGGGATAATCCACCCTGCTACACTTAGCATGTAGCTACCACGACCACAACAGCAGAGCGAGTTAGCCGAACGTTTTTCCTCCGTGATGGTATAAAACTTGCGATTTGGATTTCTGTTTTTGTCATTAGTACAACGCGTAACACAGCAGCTCTTTGGCATTGTGAAGGACTGAAGAAAATTCCACTTGATTGTCTTTAATTTGCCGCTTTAACGATCCGTTTCTGCACTAAACGAACCGTACACAATGTACCAGGCTGGGCAGTTTCCCCCCACGCTGCAGTTGCCTAGCAACAACAGGCAGGAAGTTGACTTCGAGAATAGGCTAATTTTAAGTCCCTCATTACCCCAATCAATCAGATTATATTTCTTTAAATGTGCTGCTGGCAGTAGGCTTAATGGAATGAATAATCAAATGAGATCTTGCTAGCGAAAATAATTAGTTCAACTCTTTCAGAATAAGGATAAAAACAAGCCCAAATAGTATATCTAATTGAGATGAATTATATTATGAGGATATCTGTACTGTATGTGCTTAGGTATTATGTACTATATAAATTAGGGATGCTCGATATTGCCTTTTTTACCGATACCGATATACCGATATTGTCCAACTCTTAATTTCCGATACCGATATCAACAGATATCAACCGATATATGCAGGGTTTCTAAACCCCCCGCAAAAAACTGAATAATTTCAGGTAATTAACATTACATATCTCTTGTCGTGTAATTAACACAACATTATGCATACTTTGACAATAAATAAAATAATAATTTGTTCTTACTTGCTTGCCTGGGTAAATAAATGTTAAATAAATGTAAAAAAAATATAATTAAAAAATTCAAATAAAAATGTTAACCCATTCTCTGCCACCACTTTGATCATCCTAAATCATCCTCTGCCAGCGCTATTTGTCTATGGAGATGTTCACCTTCTTTGCAGGGCTATTATCGTTCAGGATGTAGGAACGTTTTACTTTTTCATTCACACATTCATACTAAAATACCGTCTAGAGTATAAATATGTTTTTATCGTTTTCGGCAGTATTTCATAGAACGTGAGATATAGGCATAAATGCATATATTAGATTATCAAATGCAGTTTGATACCGATCAACGTTATATAAAAAATGTCAACTGTACATGGTCCTAAACGTCATGACTGCTCATCTGCGGGTGAACGGAGGGGGGGGGGGGGGGGGGGTCGTTTATAATTCAATGGCCGACGTTAAATGATTTATGTAGTATGGGTGATATATTGATCAGAGCAGTTTGTATCGAAAATGATAAAGAAAAACGCTGAAACTCACCCCAGTCTCCTCGTAGCGTTGGGCGATGAGAGTGGAGCAAACAGATCCCAATTATGGGATGTTGGTCGATGCAATCCATTTCCGGTTTGTATATTACTAATACACGTCCAAATCATGTTGATTATTGAGTTATGGCAAAGATCCATATCGACGGTGTCTGTATTGAGCCCCGGGATGATAAGCGAGTGGCCGGACGAAAATAGGGGACGGACCGAGCTACAATGGCCACTTCCGGTTTGGCAACTCGCCGATCGGCCACCAGGTGGCGGTATTGAAGCGTTGCAGAGTTGTGATGGCTCAGACAGCATCAGCCAAGACTCTGTGGGTGAAATATGAATACCATGACGAAAATATGAAATTGATCTCAAAAAACGCCTTACGGAGTTATTGGCAGACAACGCATGGCGGAGAAACCCGCCTTAACACGTGATTGGCGGAGAATGGGTTAAACCGATACCGATATTTTCCGATATCACATTTTTATGCCAATATCGGCCGATAATATCGGTAGGCCGATAATATCGGACATCCCTACTATAATTACATGGTTCCCAAAGAGAGGCTTGGAGGGAGGCTACAGTTTCACTATTAATCAGGTTTTAATTTGTTTCGGACATAATCCATACATGCATTGAATTGATTACTCTTTGGTTTATACCAGTGACACCTCATGTTCATCATCAGATAACAGTGCTTGAAAAGATAAATGCATTTTCTCAAATTCATTCATCAAAAACGTCAAAGGCTCATTCAATTTATCAAGTCACGTCATGTCATCAATTCCATCAAACAGCGCATCTCCTCGGGGAGCTCCAGTAGCTCACCGCGTATCTCGGCGCTATTTCGGCGTCGGGGACAACCGTGCGCGTCACGGATCTGGGGTACACGAGTTCGACTCCCGGACTCGCCGTATTTTCTCAGAGTGTCTTCCCCTGATCTATATCCCATTCAACCTGTTTCTGTCGGTCATGCTTGACCAGAAAAAGCGATAAACGCTAAAAAGAACCAGCTGACTGGTCAAAGTTAAAAAAAAAATAAAACAGCGCATCTCCTCATATATTTTGAACCCAGTTACAATATCACAATAACATGTGACATTGTCAGTCACAGTGACAGTGATACAATTAAACAATCCACAGATTCAGATTCCTCATAATTCATATCCACAATCCACGCATAGACGCTTCATGTATGCTTGAAATGAAACACAATCCGGGCGCTCCGTTAAGCAAATACACAGCGAAGAATATTAAACTAATCAGAGCCAAACGCCCGATAGGTTTCATTCATTAAAAATATCCCCACGGGATTCACATTTGCAATGATCCGTTTAGTCCGTTATTAAAATAACTGTGTGTCGCGATCGCCGTATCCGTATAACTATGACGTGCATTATTTAGGACAAAGTACATTTAGTATCAGCATTTTAGGTCTATTATTTTACATTTCAAAAGCCCCCTCTAGGAAAACGAAGCACAAAAACATAATTCAGATTGGTATAATGGGATCTACACTGTGATAATTATTTCAGGAAGCAAGCTGGCATTTCTTTGCGAGGGTGTGGCCATGGTTCATCCAGCTAACTGAACTAAACCCTGCTCCGGAGCAGGTTCAAACTTTTCGATCTGTTGCCATAGCGACTTAGAAAATCCGACATCGGGGAACGGAAATGTCTGGCTTAAGTCAAGCTATGCTGAAAATTATCCGGCTAACTCAGTTAGCCAGGTACGGGGAATAGGGCCCAGGTCTGCATCCCCTAACAATTGTGTGTATTGAGCTGTACTGTACTGTACCCATTCTGCAATCTGTTAATTAAAATGTTCAATCAATCAGTATATATTTGTTATTTATTTTTGGTATAGTGCTTAACAAGCATAATTTTATGTTGCCCAGTTGTGGCCTGTTGAGGGGCAATACATATCAAAAGTTCCAAAACATCTATTGTGTTTGTATTTGTATGATCCACTATATAAACATAGTAATTATAATATCTACATACATGGCATTTGATTGGAGGCTAGTCTCACTTTGTCCCACAGCAACATTAAAATAGTTTATGTAAAAAATTTACTTGAAAGTAACTCAATAGTTACTTTCTGAAGTAACTAGTTACTTTTATCATTTGTAACTGAGTAAGTAATTAAGTTTTTTGGAAGAAGTAACTAGTAACTGTAACTAGTTACTTTTTAAAAGTAACTTGCCCAACACTGGTGACATCACAACGGAACATGTTTGAGTTCCATTTGAATAATTTAAATAATATGTTGACATTAAAAAAGAACAAATAAAATGATAAAAAAAACTACATAAAACAATGATACAAATTATAATAAAATATTTATGTAAAATGTATAGAAATAAAGAAAAATAAGACAATGAAATAAAGATAATAATTCATTTAAAAGCTATTGTAAAAAGGTAAGTTTTGAGCAGTGCCTAACAGACTTGGGGTCTGTAGGGTAAGCACTTATTCCCTCCGCCCTGAACATTAATGGAGATGTATGGGCCTTTTAAGTCAGTGATAAAAGTGTGTTTCAAGGATAAGTGAGCTCCTGCACTGATTATTATAGATCAATATTCAATATTTGATCACCAAAACCCCCCAAAAAGCATAAAAAGGCCCCTCCCGCCCAAAAAGGGCCCCCAAAAATAGCACAGGCCCAGTGCCCTTTTCAGCCTTTGAGCACCTGCCCCTCTAAAGTCCTGTGCACATCCCTGACACACACACACTGGAATGTATGGGCCGCTGTGCCCATTTTAATGTCGGGCCGCTGTGCCCATTTTAATGTACAGACCGCTGTGCCCATTTTAATGTCGGGCCGCTGTGCCCATTTTTATGTCGGGTCGCTGTGCCCATTTAATGTCGGGTCGCTGTGCCCATTTTAATGTCGGGTCACTGTGCCCATTTTAATGTCGGGCCGCTGTGCCCATTTTAATGTTGGGCCGCTGTGCCCATTTGACTATACACTGCTCTCATGGTGGCTGTTACCGTGGTGAATGGTGCATGTCAGAAATGTAGTCATATTATTATAGGCTGTTTTCGTTGTCCTTGTGGTTTGTTGGACTTTGTCATTATCTGATATATATATATATATATATATATATATATATATATATATATATATATATATATATATATATATATATATATATATATATATATATATATTTCGTTGCTATACCCTTTGTAGAAACGAAATCTTAAATATTACACCTTTTCTTTGGTTAATTTTCTTTCAAATGTTGTTTTAAATTGTAATCTTACTGACTGAGCGACTTTTTACGCAGCGTCAGATTACCACCCCGGACTCTCGATATAATGTCATGCTTTATTGGGTTTGTGCTTGCATTGGTGTATAACGCTAAACATTTAGTAACGTGCATCTTCAATTATGTAGCCTATATTAGCCCGGAATGATTGAATGCCGTTATTTTGTTTGTTATTGTTTGTTGCATTAAAATTCATTAGCACCTACTATAAACAATCCAGCCCCCCCGTAGCTCCCCCAATCCCAATTATCTGGCGCCGCTGCTGATGTGGAATATGCCATTGTGCCTACTGCATAACAGTCTAATATCGACTGTAATGAAATTGAAAGGTTATTAAGCCTATAGGACTATACATAATGCCATTAACCTAGGCATTTAATTGAATAGGGATTCAGATACCACAGATACAGCCTCGGGCAGTGCTATTATTTAAGAATACGTTGACTGTCTGTATACACCCAGCCTCGGGCAGCGCTATTATTTAAGAATACGTTGACTGTATGCAAAAAAAATAAAGATTTTTTTTTATTAATTAATAAAAAATTAAATATTGTTTTTTAAACCTTTAAACCTTGCATTTAAATCTTGCACAGGGCCTCGCATTTCTCCCAGACGGCACTGAGTATTGGTATCGGTATCAGTGGATGCTCAAGGTCGTGGTATTGGAAATGAGAAAGTGTCATGGAGCCATCTCTACTGTATTGTAGAGTTTTCCCCAGTGATAACATGTCACAATGTCCCCTTTCACGACCGAGACAAGAGAGTGACAGAATGTGTCCAGGCTGCCACCAGTGAGTCAGTGGTGATATCAATGCTGCCTTTGTCTTCCTGTCCTACGTGTCCTCTTTTGGAAAAGGGGAAGTTGACTTATGTGGTTTTTCATTTGTTTTTATCCCAGCTGTGTTGCCTGCTGTAGCTCTGCTAAGCTGTCTGTGCCGTCTGTCTGGAAATGAACACTACCTGTATACCACTTGTGAATAGGCACTCACACACACGCACACACACACGCACACACACACACGCACACACACACGCACACACTCCGGGTTGGCCCGGAGACTCAGGTAATAAACCTCTGTGGAAGTGGAATTGGATGTGGCAAATTATCAAGTGCGAGGTTATGGTTTATATACTGAGACGCCCCAGTGGTTAATGACGTGAGTGCACGCCTGTCAGACAGCGATCCCAAGGACATGTGCGTGAGCAGAGGAGCGGCGCTAAATTCTGGCATTCATTCATGGCCAGGAATGAAACGTAGGCTAACACAGTTTTTCATAGTAGGTGGTGTACGTTACCCTACTAGTGGGGAACAGAGCAGAATGGTGCTTTTGCAAATCGCAAGTCTGTTTGTATGTAATGATTGTATGAGAGAGAGAGAGAGAGAGAGAGAGAGAGAGAGAGAGAGAGAGAGAGAGAGAGAGAGAGAGAGAGAGAGAGAGAGAGAGAGAGAGGCCAAAAATAGGCCATTGGATTTTCCTAGTGACGTCATGTCTTTACGGCCCTTTGCATAAGGGCCGTGGCTTTTGTGCTTCCTCGTCTCGAGGCTGCGCAGACCGGAGAAAGGGTTATCGATTAGTGTTTTTGTTGTTGTTGTTGTTGTTGTTTTACGTTCCTTTTCCCTGTCCTTTGTCTTGCAGCGCGGACGTCAGCGGTGATCTTGTCAAGTTTGTTTACAGACTTGCATAATATCTGAAATGACTCTTATCTTCACAACTGCGGTCCTGTCCTATTTGTGCATGCACGCATCCACACACACACACACACACACATTTTAATACTGTATTTGGTTCCACAAATTATATTACATAAACAATGAGATACAACTTTGGACTTCAAGATTTGTCTCAAAGATTTGGAGTATCCATGCAGTCTGCAGGACTTGTTTTTAATACATGCATAGAACTTATGTATTTTAAATTTGGACAAATTAGCATATGGCCTCATAGTGACATTATTATTGAAAACATGCCTGAAAACTTTAGAAAAGAATTTCCTTCTACTTTAGTCATTATTGATGGTACTGAATTTAAGACCCAGGTGCCATCTGCACTGGCTTTACAAAGTCAGCTTTATAGTGACTATAAGTCAAGCACAACCCTCAAAGCATTGATTGATGATTGGATGTGATCCAAGCGGGTCTGTCATTTTTGTGTCAGAGTTATTTACAGGTGCTGTATCCGATAAGGCGATTACTGAAAGCAGTGGTTTTTATGATTTGCTTAAAACACTGAAAGTTCATGGTTACATCAAGGATGGTGATGCTGTTATGGCTGACAAGGGTTTTACAATACACAACGAGTTGAAAGAGCTTGGATTACGTTTGAATATCCCTCCTTTTGCTGCTGGTCATTCTCAGATGTCTCAGTCAAATGTGGCATTGACTAACAAAATTGCTCGTCACAGGGTTCATATTGAGCGTCTTATATGTAAAGTTAAGACGTACAAAATCCTTTCAGATCGCATACCAACAACCCTTTTCAAAACGATAAACCAGATATGGTCAGTTTGTTGTTTTATGACCCTACAACAGGATGTGTTTGTAACTGATAAATGAAATTGTAGACCTGCATTACCTGATAAGAAAGTACAGAACCAATCTGGACTTCTCCAAAAGGGGTTGTGATCTTTGGCACACTGGTAGACAGGATAGTTGCCAAAGGTGTTCCAGTCATCCGTTGTAGATGGGCAATGTCTTCCTCTGTTACAGCTGGAAGTCTGTAAATATTTAAAATATTGTATTAAATGTATTGCATATATTAATAATAACTTGGTCGTACTTTTGCTATATTTCTGAGATGGAAGAACGATGTTTTGGTCACTTTGTTAATATGAAAATTGAAGTTCAGTTCTGAATCTATGATAACCCAGAGACTTGTGACCTCAGATTTGATCCAAGGGGTTAGTCCTCCCAGGTTCTTTATAACGTTTATTTTTTTGGTTTTGGGGCCGATAATTAGAATTATAGATAGAAAACCTACATTATGTCCTCTGATGATATCACCCAGCAGTAACATGTAAAGGACCTAAGCAACTCCCTTGTGCAACTCCATAGTTGTTGTCATATATCTCAGACATGTGGCCTCCTAGTTTAACATAGAATAAGGATGGAGACCTTATTCTCATCAGAGTTTAGTCTGAGGTCACTGATTATTTTGGTGAGGGCAGTTTCAGTGCTATGCTATTTTATGAATCCTGAATTCTTCTAAGATTGTGTTCTCTCTTCATTGACATTGATGTCTCATGAGCTAATTTTATATGTACATCAACTTATAAAGAGTATTACTAATAAAATTCATTTTTGATATTGTAACTCATGGACTTTGTTCACTTTATTATATCGGTTGGGTGTATTACTACCACTTTACCTGTAAGAAGTGTCAACATGGCACACCACTGGCCGTCTCTTTCTCTTCTCAGAGGGTTTTGCAACCACGACACATGGTTAATAGGTACTGGCTGTATTTTATCACCTCTGGGGACATGCCATTGCTGTGGTATGCTGGTGCAAACTTTGTTGTTCTGGTATGTGGGTAAGTTGTGCCATTTGAATCCTTGAAGAGACTTGACAATGCCAACGACATGGGAACAGTGTCCATTTATCCTGAAAATACACATGCAACAATCAAATGGTTGATAGCTACTCCACACATCAATATACAGCTGCGCCAACACTAAAAGGTAAGCTAGCTAATTACAGTAGTTCAAATTCAAAGGTTTATTTGTCACCTACATACCGCGACATGTGTGATTAGCATAACGTTAGATGATTAGCCCATTGTAGCTAGCAGTTAGCAGATACTAGGCTTAAATCTTCATTCACTCTAACAATTTTATAATAAGGGACCACTAACATACTCACCCTGCTTTACATGTGCAGTAGGACTCCACAATTGTATCCTGACGAATTACAAATGTGGAGTTTGTGAGGCGTTTGTGTCTTCCGCATAGACCGCCAACACTTGGCATCAACTTTGACGTTGTCATCTCCTTCTCCGTCCGAAATCCTAATTTCATGGATATATCCTTGAGTAAAATAATTCAGGCCTTTCTGGAGAACTCTCTTCGATAGAGTAGCGGAATTGGGCAAATAACTGATAGCAATAGTTTCAGGAATCCTTAAGAGAGAATCCATGTTGTTCGATTGACATGTGGTTGTTTCAGTGTGCCTGTGAGAACATTTGGGAGAGCTTGGGAGACCATAGCAACAGTAACACGGGGGGGCGGGACTTCCTGTCAGCGCGGAAAGGTGTATTGGCAGTGTTAGGGTGGGAAAGCCGGTGGGTGGGGATTGGACGTTGTGGACAGCGACTCCTACAGGTCGGTTGGTGCGCCTGTACAGCAGAATCAGGAAGTATCTGGGGCAGTGTGAGCCTCCCACGTGTTACTCCTCACGCTGTTCAGGTGAAAAGATGCGACAGCTGCCTCCTCATGTACTGAGGGAACATGTGATGCAAGGCTTCGTCCACATTGCAGACCGACCAGTGGGAGGCATAGTCTAGCAACGTTCGAGACAGGGGAGGGGAGAATTGAAGGGAGAATTGGCAAGGCGAAATTGGGATGGGAGAAAAATTTTAAATAAGGAGAAAAAGTGTTGGCAAAACAGCTCAGAAGTGAGAGAGAGAGAGAGAGAGAGAGAGAGAGGAGAGAGAGATGAGAGAGAGAGAAGAGAGAGAGAGAGAGAGAGAGAGAGAGAGAGAAAGGGACACTAGATCATCACCTGCCCTGAGGGCACTGAGGTTATAAGCACCAGCCTCATCCACAGGCCGTAACTCCAGAACCACCTCTCTCTTGCGCTTCCAAACAACCAGCCAGGCTGAACCACCAGCTGCAGGAACCAGACGTGTGGAAATGGACCCTGCCTGACTGCCTTCACTCGCAAATAGAGGTCGGCCAGGGAAAGTGGGTGAAAGTCATACGGACGCCGTCTAAAGAAATGACTCACTGATTGATTGAAACACAAAGTGGAGAAGGTGCCTGGGCTCAGCAGTGCTGCCACAATGCGCATTCTCCTCCCTGGCCCTCTCCCTCCATTCATCTCTTCTGATTGGCTGGCCAGGCCCTTCCAAGCAGGCCATTATCGCTAGCTGTAACCACATACCGCTGTCATTGTCGCCATTTCTCTCCCTTTAGCCCTCTCCTCTCTGCCTCTCTCCTTCGTTTGTGTGTGTTTATTTGTGTGCATGTGTGCGTGCATGTGTGTGTGTGTGTGTGTGTGTGTGTGTGTGTGTGTGTGTGTGTGTGTGTGTGTGTGTGTGTGTGTGTGTGTGCGTGCGTGCGTCTAACTTGCTAGGTTAGAGTGGCTGGCCACTAGAGCTGAGCCAAAAACACCTCTGTCTGGCACTGAGCTGGTCTTTTTAGCTTGTGTTTGTGTGTGTGTGTGTGTGTGTGTGTGTGTGTGTGTGTGTGTGTGTGTGTGTGTGTGTGTGACAACGAGAGAGAGAAAGAGAGAGAGAGAGCATATGTGACTGTTTGTGTTTGTGTTTGACAACGAGAGACAGAGAGAGAGAGAGAGAGAGAGAGAGAGAGAGAGAGAGACAGAGAGAGACAGAGAGAGAGAGAGAGAGAGAGAGAGAGAGAGAGAGAGAGAGAGAGACAGAGAGAGACAGAGAGAGACAGAGAGAAAGAGAGCGACAGGGAGAGAGAGAGAGAGCATGTGTGTTTGTGTTTGACAACAAGAGACAGAGAGAGAGAGAGAGAGAGAGGGGGTTGAGAATGGAGAGAGAGAGAGAAAGAGAGCGACAGTGAGAGAGAGAGAGAGAGAGAGAGAGAGAGAGAGAGAGAGAGAGAGAGAGAGAGACCATGTGTGTTTGTGTTTGACAACAAGAGACAGAGAGAGAGAGAGAGAGAGAGGGGGTTGAGAATGGAGAGAGAGAGAGAAAGAGAGCGACAGTGAGAGAGAGAGAGAGAGAGAGAGAGAGAGAGAGAGAGAGAGAGAGAGAGAGAGAGAGACCATGTGTGTTTGTGATTGTGATTGTGTTTGTGTTTGTGTTTGTGCATGCATTTCTCTATGTCTACGTGTGTTTGTATATATCCGTGTGTGTCAGGGCTCCAGGCAGAGGGGGCTGTAATCTGGAGGGAGAGCCAGAGATGTGCTGATGCCGGGGCTTTAAAGGCTTGGCCTGGACCTTGGCACCTGGGAGAACACCTGCCATGGCCATTAGTACGCAGGCAAGCATGGAAGGATGAATGCTCAGACCATCAGTATAGGGAGGGTGAGGGGACAGAGAGAGGAATAGAGAGAGAGAGAGGGGGTTGAGAATGGATAGGGAGAGAGAGAGGGAGAGATAGAGAGAGAGGGAGAGAGAGAGGGAGGGTTGAGAAGGGAGAACGAGAGGGAGAGAGAGAGGGAGAGAGAGAGGGGGTTGAGAAGGGACAACGAGAGAGAGGGAGAGAGAGAGAGGGTTGAGAAGGGAGAACGACAGGGAGAGAGGGGGGGGTTGAGAAAGGAGAATGAGAGAGAGAGAGAGGGAGAGGGAGGGAGAGAGAGGAATAGAGAGAAAGAGGGGGTTGAGAAGGGAGAATGAGAGGGAGAGAGAGAGAGACAGAGAGAGAGAAAGGGGGGGTTGAGAAGGGAGAACGAGAGAGAGAGAGGAGAGGGGGTTGAGAAGGGAGAACGAGAGGGAGAGAGAGAGGGGGGGGTTGAGAAGGGAGAACGAGAGAGAGAGAGAGGGAGAGGGAGGGAGAGAGAGGAATAGAGAGAAAGAGGGGGTTGAGAAGGGAGAATGAGAGGGAGAGAGGGAGAGAGAGAGAGACAGAGAGAGAGAGAGAGAGAGAGAGAGAGAGAGAGAGAGAGAAGAGAGAGAGAGAGAGAGAGAAAGAGAGAGCAGGCTCCTCTACCGTGGTTTGGCTTTGAGCTTCTCTCTGTGTGCAGCCAAACAAATAGTTTACCCAGACTGGAATAGCTGCCCAGGCACATCTATGGAGACTGGGGCGTTCAAAGGGCTCTGGAATGGAACATGTCTTCTATACAGGAGAGACAAATCTCCTCAAAGTCTCCAGAGTTTCCCGGAAACCAAACGGAATATGTCCTATTATCTGATAACAGTGACAGATGCCTACAGTGCACACGCACACTCACGCACACACAAATATACACACACACACACACACATGCACACACATACACAGATAGAGGCTTGTACTTAAGATTCTAAGCGGTATAAGTGTACCAAAAGAAGCAGATGTGTGAATTAATGGTGTCCTTTGTCGACACCAACACACATAATGGTATGCATTATACACACATACACACAGACACATACATACAGACACACAGACACACACATACAGTACTGTACACACGCGAGGTGGAACCCCCCGATGGGATCAGTGCATCCTTGCAGTACAGGACCAGGACTCTGAACATCTGCTACCGTGGGTTCATAGAAATCTTCTGCATCCTCTCCTCTCTTTCTCTCTCACTCTTTCTCTCTCTCTCTCTCTCTCTCTCTCTCTCTCTCTCTCTCTCTCTCTCTCTCTCTCTCATCTCTCTCTCTTTCTGTCTCTTTCTGTCTCTTTCTCCATCTATCTGTGCGTGTCTCTCTCTCTTTCTCTCTGTCTCACTATTTGTGTCTCTCTGACTCTCTTTTCTCTCTCTCTCTCTCTCTCTCTAGCTCTTTTTTCTTTCGGTCTCTCTCTCTCTCTCCCCCCTCTCACTCTTTCTTTGCGGGACGTTGTGGTAGAAGTGGTGCTGGTGTTTTTTCTTCTGATTGCGTCCCGCCCACATTCTCTTTCCTCCTCGCTCCCGCTGAGAGCTCTCTCTCTCTGATGTGGTGGTGCGCCCGCTTGGGGAGTGGGCCCGCTCGATGCAACAATCACAACAGCAGGGAGAGACAGGGGGCGGGGGTAATGGAGAAGGAGAGAGAGAGAGAGAGAGAGAGAGAGAGAGAGAGAGAGAGAGGGGGTAAAGATCTGTGTTCTCTCTCATCTGCTCCTTGCTCTCGCTGTGTGTGTGTGTGTGTGTGTGTGTGTGTGTGTGCCTGTGTGCGTGCCTGTGTGCGTGCCTGTGTGTGTGCGTGCGTGCGTGTTGTGTGTGTGTGATGATGCAGCACAGCCAGATGTGCCGTGAGACATTACTCAGGATCGGAGCGAACGCTCTGTGGAGTACAATGTCTCTCCATTCGTCTCCCGTTCTCTTCACTCAAACCCCTCTCTTTTCCCTTCCATTTGTTATTTTCTGAGCACCGCTGTTCCGTCACAGCGCCGTGCGGTGTGGCTTTTGTGCTTCCTCGTCTCGAGGCTGCGCAGACCGGAGAAAGGGTTATCGATTAGTGTTTTTGTTGTTGTTGTTGTTTTACGTTCCTTTTCCCTGTCCTTTGTCTTGCAGCGCGGACGTCAGCAGTGATCTTGTCAAGTTTGTTTACAGACTTGCATAATATCTGAAATGACTCTTATCTTCACAACTGCGGTCCTGTCCTATTTGTGCATGCACGCATCCACACACACACACACACACACACACATTTTAATACTGTATTTGGTTCCACAAATTATATTACATAAACAGGGAATCAAATGTATCGGGGCCAAGCAACACAGAACACTTAAGGGTACACATAGCACCTCCTTCTCCACGTGGCTAAGCTGCCAATAATAACACACACACACACACACACACACACACACACACACACACACACACACACACACACACACACACACACACACACACACACACACACACACACACACACACACACACACACACACACATTTAAACACACAGGAGCACACACGTACACTTTGTTCAGCATTATATCAAACACACACACAGACTACTACTTGACCTTACTCCTAGAACCCACCTCACCCCTGCCCACTTTGACTACCTAGGATGGCACGACAGAGTACAGCAACTTGCAATGGGCCTGGTCTACAAGATACACTATACGACTAAGGTAGTAAAGGTAGTACCCATGTACATGTCAAAATACTTCCCAAAGGTCAGTGAATACCACGACCACAACACCAGAGGAAGCTCAACAAATCATGTTAAACCCAAATTCGGCTCAAACAAGGGACTAAACACGTTTCGCAATTATGCCACATCAATGTGGAACGCCCTACCCAAAGCTGTAAAGGAATGTGAATCCCTACCCACATTCAAAATCGCTCTAAAAGAGCACCTACGGGAGGCTGCAATTCTAAACTGGCCACCGTAAATGTCAAAACCCCCCCCACCCCCTCCTAATAGACAGTCTCCTCCCCATCGTATGTATATATTCTCTCCCCGCCGTATGTATATTTCTCTCCCACCCACCCACCCCCTCCTAATGTACAGTCTCCTCCCCACCGTATGTATATATTCTCTCCCCACCGTATGTATATTTCTCTCCCACCCACCCAACACTCCTAATGTACAGTCTCCTCGGATCATATGTATATACTCTCTGTCAGGATATATGGGTAACAGTACATATTTGCATATCATATATGTCACAAATGTAACAGTACTATATACCTGTATGTCATGTATGTCCCTATGCCATAAATGTCATGATGTCATGTATGTTGTGCATGTCATAAATGTCACTATGAATTGAAAATGGGGGACCCTGATGTAAACAAGACGAAAGTCTTTCTCTGGTCTGCATCCCCTTAACAATTGTGTGTATTGGGCCGTACTGTATTGTACCCATTCTGCAATCTGTTAAATAACGTTTTCATTAATTCACACACACACACACACATAAACACACAGGAGCACACACGTACACTTTGTTCAGCATTATATCAAACACACACACACACACACACACACACACACACACACACACACACCACACACACACACACACACACACACACACACACACACACACACACACACACACACACACACACACACACACACACACACACACACACACACACACACACACACACACACACACACACACACACACACACACACACACACACACACACACACACACACACACACACACACACACACACACACACACACACACACACACACACACACACACACACACACACACACACACACACACACACACACACACACACACACACACACACACACACACACACACACACACACACACACACACACACACACAGGCAGAGTTATTGTCAGGGTCGAGGCCCCAGAGTTAGACTCCTATAGTTCCTGAGACGCTAAAGCATAAAATTCAATATACTATCCTTCAGTTGGTTGACATTGTGTTGGCGGTGTTTGATCTGACTAGTAGGACGAGAGACGTCTTACCGGGATGGAGGAGAGGATGGATAGAGCAGGGAGAGAAGGAGAAAGGTGTATAAGGTATGGGGCGAGAGAAAGGAGGGGAAGAGAAGAAAGCAGCAGAGATTTGTATGCATCGCAATGTGTTGAGCCTGCACTTTCACCTGTACTTGAGTTTTTAGTACGTACTATTGAGTTTTAGTATTGACTCCTACTTTCACTTTTGTGTTTTATCTTGAGACATTAGAGTAGTGAGTGCAATACAGTCCTTTACACAGTATTACACAGGCATGCTGAAGATACCATGCCCAAATAGCCTAATCGAGAAATCAGTAAAAGAAAACATCTATGGATTTTCATTTCATCTATATTTTCACGAGTAAGTGAGTCACTCTTATACGTTTACTTCATTGGGATTCACTGGACAAAATACTCTTACACCAAATTAAAGAGCAAGTTCAGAATTTTATTTCCCACTTACCAATAATGCTGCCGATCGGTACAGTCATTTCCCACCACAGTCCATGCTGTCCTTCATACTGGATATACCCACAGTTGCAAACCAATGCAACATCAATGGGGCCATGCTCCAATCTATACAAGCCCTGCACAATTAACTCTGAAAACGTACTCCACGCTTTCACCCAAAGTAGGTTTCAGCCTTTATTTCAGGGCTTGTATAGACTGGAGCACGGCCCCATTGACTTTCCATTAGTTACTAGCCAGAGTTGCAGGGAATCCAGTATAAAGATCAGCATGCTCAGAAATACTTTACAATACTACTTACATACTACGTATTCATGCGTCAGTAGTCAGTACTCCTTCCACCTCCTGGGAGGGTAGCGTCAGAACAGGAGAGACTGAGTAGAATAGGGGGAACGCATGAGTAGGCTGGCCATTAAAGGGTTAGCAGGTGGGACGGCTGAGTGGAGGAGAAGAGAGAAGGAGGGAGAGCGAGGAGAGAGGCCTGCTGTTCAGCCATGCTGATTATCCCTACCTGAGATAAGCCTTAAGCTGCGCATGCCTGGAATGTAAACACTGTTTTATTGTCCTAGATCCTCCAGCGATCTGTCTCCGTCTGTCCAATTGCCCCTATACCCCCCGACCCCCCCCCCCCCCATCTCTCTTTCCCTCTCTTCTGCCACTCTTCTACCGTGACCCCCCCCCCTCCGACCAAGGGGGAAGAACATCACATCTACTCCGCCCAGCGGCCCAATCAGCCGCTGCCATTCCCGTTGGGTTCATTACCTCATTGAACCTCTCCTCCCCACCCACCGACCCACTTCCTCACTTTCCGCGTTCGCTGTCGAATACGAGCTGTTAGGGTGTACATTGCACATCTCCGCTCTGCGCTCCCCGCGGACGCTGACGCATGCATGTATGTATGCGTACATGCCCTGGTGAAAATGTGAATTCACCTGAACCGTAGTGTTTCAGGTCTCTGCACTATAATGACCAGCCAGGTGGCCAGGAAGGGCGGGTGGAAACCGTATGAAAGTCCGCGGAGCGGTAAATAGTGTTCAGTTGGACCTGTGATTCAGTCTTTTTAAGCTCCAAGAGACACACACACACGCGCTATGACCTGGTGCGCTTCCGTTGGATTGCAGTGTTCCGTGCGGAAGAGCACAGCGGAGCGCTTTCCACTGATTGGTTTGCCCTTTTTATAAATGCACAGGGGTTGGGAGGATATGGAGGGGAGGGGAGGGGGGGGGGGGGGGGGGGCACTAGAAGTTTCTGTGTGATTTCCTCTCTTCTTCAAAAACAGTCTTCCACTATTCCCTCTCCGCACTGCCCAATTTCAACGGCCATTATCCCAGATATGAGGGTCCCGGCGGCCCCCGGTGCACTGTGTTTTCGGCGATGCCATTCTCATTTGCCCTTCTACTTTCTCACATCCTTATTTTTTCAAAGTGAGGATAGGCGTTTCTTTGGTTTCCTCGCTGGGAACATTTGAGAGATTGTGAGAAAGCGGCGGTCCCGCTCGCACGGTAGGACAGGGGAAAAGTTATTAACCTGATGTTCGGACTCTTGGCTGCTGCTGAGTTGTATTCTCTGGCCCAGGGCCGTCTGCTGATGAGACGTCCCCAGGTGGTTGTCTCGCTGTTTGACACGATGTTCTGTCTCCGCTGAACTCCGAGACCTCTTTCACAGGCGGTTCACAGGTTTGGGAGAGAGGCTGAGAATGGCATTCGAGCAAACCTGTACCGCTCTACAGTGTTCTGCAATTTGGGTTTCACTTCTCAAAATAGCATCTTCATCCCAGGGAAACTATAAAAGCAGGAAGGGTGACACTTAGGGGTGGGAATCACCAGTTTCATCATGATACGATACGATATAGATTCTTTGGACAACGATACGATATTTGCCGATATCACAAAGTCTCTCACGATACAATACGATACGATTAGATTCAGGTGCCTGCGATCGATATGAGATGATATCATATGCCCATTTAACACAATCAGTAACATTTAGATCAACAAAAAAAAGGTAATGAAAATATCATTTGACATTTGTATTTTTGAGCTCTTCCAGACATTTAAAGGAAAATCAATCTATTGTTTTTAATACAAATAGACCTCCTGTTCACTGTAAAGTGCCACGTTTTTATATATTGAGCTTTAAACTTTAAGCTACATTTTTTGGAACTCAAAACTCACAACCTCCCTCTCCCAAACCGTTCCTACAACAATTTGTTGATGTTGCATGATCATGTATAGGCCTACATTTATTATGTATTATATTGTTTATGTTTAAATAACATTTAAACATCAAACTCCTCTGACCTCATCTGGTCTTTCCAAAGACGCGCGCACACACACACACAGAAAGGGAGAATGCTATGCTGTAACATCTACACACACGGAGCTACTGCTGTTGTTCTTGGGCGGATATGAGACTCGCCACAGGATTTTCAAAATAAGAGTATCGATATGAATCGATCTTATTACATCGCATCGATCCGATTCGATTGTTGATAATTACATCGATGTATCGATCTGGATCGATGTATCGTCCCACCCCTAGTGACACTTGACATTGGTGTCAAGTGTGGGAACTTTCAGCTCAGCCGACATTGAGTTGAATGGGATCAGCCGTATCCTCGTTTATGACCTGTCATTTAGACAGGTTATTACTTCAGATGTCAGAATGATCAGCAATTTGTTGTATTGTTAACTAGCTAACATTTGTTATATTGGTTGATGTATATTTCCTCAGATAGCTTGTATATATTATTATATTTTAATATACAGTAGGCTTCAATAAAACTGGCACCAAGGTCTGGCACCAAGCAGAGCATAGTATCTTTTATAGTTTCCATGCTTCATCCACTGCATTTTCTCTTGTTTGTTTGTTTGTTTGTTTGTGTGTCACAGGGGTATTTTACCTTTTGGCTTAATTTTGGGGGAAAGGCCTCCTGTTTTTGGTACATGATGCTGTCTTCCCTGATCATAGATTCAGTTTGTTCATTGGAATTTTCTTTGTAAATAAAGCACCAGTGTAAGTCAGTTCCAGTCTTCCTAAGCTAATTTCTTGTCAACCATTGGGTGAACAGCTAGTTGGACCGTTTGCTATTGTTTGGTCCCAGGGTGCATTGTCTGCTTGGGAAGGACCCAATGTCAAAAGTGTAGAGGTGACACTCAGGGGTTCAAAAGGTCAGTGGCCTCCTAAACTTTGCTCCTTCAAACAGGAAGTGCCTTTATGCAAACTCCCTCGTCAACAGAGGTTGGTGGGAATGTCTCCATGTGCCAAGAGGAAAATAAACACATTTGTTGTTGTTTATGTTTACTGGAGATTCTGTGAATACACTCTGAAAGAGTTCATGTGGCATTTTGGCTGCTCAGAGGACTCTCTCAGTTCCTCTCAGACATTGAAATGCAAATATGACATTCCTTTTGACTTTTATCCGAAATAATAAGGCAGGTATAGCTTTCAGATTAGCTCGGCTCAGTTGTGGTCCGTTGCTCATCCCCCCGGCGAGCGCGTCCCCTGCGTTTGTCATATCCAGCTACCGTGCTACTAGCAGCGTTGAAGGGCAGTGTGGGTAGACGGAGAATATAGAGAGAGCAGCCATCAAAGTGTAAGAAAGCTATGGCATCCAGCTCCAGCGTTAACACCATCTCCCCCTCTCGCTAAGTGTCTCCCCCTCTCCTCGTGCTCTCCCCTGTAGACCCAGCAGATGTCCTCGGTGTGTCTCCAACATGCCTCCCTGTCTCCCAGGCTTCAGCAGCTGCTGTCATCTGTCATCACCCCCGACTGTTAGTCTATTAGTCATTACTCCCTTGTGTATTCATGTTCCATTCCCCCAGTCAGTCAGTCAGTGTTCGTACGTCAGTCTGTCTCTGTGGTCTGTTTTGTCCTGCCTATTACACTCATCAGCTGCCTCCTGTCTCCTGGCTGCACTTGGGTCAACACCTCCACACCTGGTTGTTACACGCACATTAAACTGGACCCTCTTACATATTCAAAACCCACCAGTCGCTCACGGTAACAACTTCCGGTGCGTGGCCCTTAGTTTAATGAGTCACGCCTGATTTCATTCACTTTGCTCGTGATTAATTTCCCTGCCTCCCTCAATAATAAAATTATTGATGTGGCCTTTTGTGGAAATGAAGGGATAACATGCAGGGAGGTGGATCTGCTTGTCGTCCTGTAATGTGTTCCAGCACAGCCAGTCTGACAGCCGATGATCCATAAGGGTACGAGCGTCTGTATGCAGGCTGATGCGTCTGTCTGTCTGTCTGTCTGTCTGTCTGTCTGTCTGTCTGTCTGTCTGTCTGTCTGTCTGTCTGTCTGTCTGTCTGTCTGTCTGTCTGTCTGTCTGTCTGTCTGTCTGTCTGTCTGTCTGTCTGTACATATACATATACATCTGTGTGTGTGTGTGTGTGTGTGTGTGTGTGTGTGTGTGTGTGTGTGTGTGTGTGTGTGTGTGTGTGTGTGTGTGTGTGTGTGTGTGTGTGTGTGTGTGTGTGTGTGTGTGTGTGTGTGTCTGTGTCTGTGTCTGTGTGTCTGTGTGTGTGTGAGCTCAGCCAAAATTAAGTAAACTCCTACATTGATTGATATTTTTTATTTTTGTGTTTTACATACAGATGTATGCCCAGCCCATATGGGCTTACAAGACACATAAACAGTAAGTGATGAAGAAGAAAACAAAATAAAACATAATAAACAAGCTGTAAACAATGTACTTCAAAGAAACAAAAGGAATTCATATCAAATTATATAGGATATAATGTGTTTTGTCCCATGTGCTATGCAAATCCCGCAAAAAAAATCCCGCAAAAAAAAAAAAAAAAATCTCAACATACAACTCTCAGACTGCCAAAACAAATCCGGATTTATAAATTGAACTTTCTCAAATAAAACCCTCCTCAAGTCAGTGTACAAGGGGCAGTGAAAAACTAAATTTAATTCATCCTCCACCACCCCCAGATCACAGAGAACACACAACCGCTCCTCCTCAGGTGTACCTTGGAATCTACCCACTTCCACAGCCAATGGCAGGGTGCCAGACATTAACTGGGCACACAGAGACCTCTGTCCTCTCTTTAAATGTACCATTACATAAGGTTCAGTAAAATACTCATCTTTAATTTCAACATATTTTCTAAGTTTTGGTTTCTTCCATATCTCTACCTTTCACTTATCCTGAATTGTTGATAATTTTGGTTTATTTTAACCTTACACTGCAGATTATTCATAAAAATCATACTTAAATCAGCAGAAGAAAAAATCATGGACATCTCTATTGACCAGGGATGACCGTGTGCTCTGTCCCAGATCTTCTTAGTCACCCTATCATCTGGCAGCTGGACCAGGCGGTTCCATAACCTAACCATTTCACGTCTTTGCTTGACCAACCCATGTCCCCTTCTATAGCCCCTTTTGCTGTATATTTATGTGACTCCCAAGAAGTATCTCATACACATGTTTTGTTTAAGTACTATAATGTTTTGTTTAAGTACTATAATAAAGCCAGATATTTTTGCAGGTTCAGGAGAGCAAAAAAATGTAAAATAAATAAGAAGATTTATATCTGACCCACTTTGCACTGTTGACTTTTATCAATGTCTCGCCTGTTGCCTCTCTTTGCCCTGCTGGCTCTCTCTGCTGTCACACTCTCTCTGTCTCCCCTGATTTATCTCTGTCTGTCTCCCCTGGTTCATCTCTGCCTCCCCTGGTTCATCTCTGTATCCCCTGGTTCATCTCTCTCTGTCTCCCCTGGTTCCTCCCTCTCTGTCTCCCCTGGTTCCTCTCTGTCTCCCCTGGTTCATCTCTGTCTCCCCTGGTTCCTCTCTCTCTGTCTACCCTGGTTCCTCTCTGTCTCCCCTGGTTCCTCTCTCTCTCTCTGTCTCCCCTGGTTCCTCTCTCTCTCTGTCTCCCCTGGTTCCTCTCTCTCTCTGTCTCCCCTGGTTCATCTCTGCCTCCCCTGGTTAATCTCTGTATCCCCTGGTTCATCTCTCTCTGTCTCCCCTGGTTCATCTCTGTCTCCCCTGGTTCCTCTCTCTCTCTGTCTCCCCTGGTTCCTCTCTCTCTCTGTCTCCCCTGGTTCCTCTCTCTCTCTGTCTCCCCTGGTTCATCTCTGCCTCCCCTGGTTCATCTTTGTATCCCCTGGTTCATCTCTCTCTGTCTCCCCTGGTTCCTCTCTCTCTGTCTCTCCTGGTTCCTCTCTGTCTCCCCTGGTTCCTCTCTCTGTCTCCCCTGGTTCATCTCTGTCTCCCCTGGTTCCTCTCTCTCTCTGTCTCCCCTGGTTCCTCTCTGTCTCCCCTGGTTCCTCTCTGTCTCCCCTGGTTCCTCTTTGTCTCCCCTGGTTCATCTCTGTCTCCCCTGGTTCCTCTTATGTCTCCCCTGGTTCCTCTCTCTGTCTCCCCTGGTTCATCTCTCCCTGTAAGACTCACCTGTTGTCTCTCTCTCATCTGTTGCTGGAGCAGCACTTTCTGAATACTAGATTTAAATAAAATCCCACTTCTTTGGTTTGTTTCCTCACCGATAGAATCCATGCCCCAAGACAGGATTATAAAATCAAAGGGTGAAAAAAACCTGTTAAAGTTAGCTTTAATTTAACTAATTATGCTTAGCTGTTACCTCTGGTTCTCTTGCTCCACTCCTTCTGAGGTTGAGTTCTCTACGCAGTGATAGGCTTGAAACACTTTTAATATTATTCGATTTTCAGATCATATTATCTGGCAAATAAAATCTCTGACTCTGACTGAATATCAAGTGTGCTAACATTAACATCACATATTTCACACGTTGCACAAAAGCCAGTCAAGTTTCAAGTTTCTTTAATAGTTGTCATACAGAAGTACAGAATACTTTCATACAAAATGCTTCTTACTGTTACGCTCCAGAGACTGTGCTAGACAAGATAGTATCAAATAACATAGTATAGCATGTAATTTAGAAGAAGAAAATGAGGTCACAGTGTTCGGTATAGACATATGTACAATGTTCTGAGTTACCATATAATATACAATACTATGCAGTGTACTAATGTACAGTACTATCTAGTGCAAAGCAGAAATGGGATGAGGTACAATTTAGGTACAATTTACAGTAAGGTGTACGAGTTGTAGTGCAATCCTTCATCAATAAATATAAAGTGTGGGGAGTGGGTGCTACAGTGTGTTTGTTTAAAGTGGGTGTGTGCTATAAAGTGTGTGGAGTGGGTGCTACAGTGTGTTTGTTTAAGTGAGTGTGTGCGTGTGGATGTGTGTGCTATGTGCGTTTGGTGGTTGTTGTTGTGTAGTGTTCATTCATTGTTTGTTTAGCAGCCTGATGGCCTGGGGATAGAAGCTTCTTCTGAGTCTTTCTGTGCTCGCCTTGAGACTCCGGTATCGCTTGCCTGACCGCAGCAGTTCAAAGAGGCAGTTGTTCGGGTGACTGGAGTCTTTAATGATTCTCTTAGCCTTGCCCTTGCAACGCTTGTTGTAAATGTTCTGGAGGGTGGGGAGCCCCCCTCCAATTGTGCGTTCGGCTGAACGTGTCACTCTTTGTAGTCTGCTTCGGTCTTGTGCAGTGCTATTCCCAAACCAGGAGGTGATGTTGCCGGTCAAGATGCTCTCTATTGTACATGAGTAGAAGTTCTTAAGGATCTTCTGACTGACTTGGAACTTCCTTAGGCGCCTGAGGAAGTAGAGGCGTTGTCGTGCCTTCTTCACAACACTGTCAATGTGTGTGGTCCATGTCAAGTCCTCGGATATGTAGGCTCCGAGGTACTTAAAGCTGTTGACTCTCTCAACCGGTGCCCCGTCGATGCTGAGGGGGCTGTAGTCCTTGACCCCCGACCTCCTGAAGTCCACAATCATCTCCTTTGTTTTGCTGATGTTCAGGGAGAGGCTGTTTTCCTGGCACCATCCCGCCAGGACCTTGACCTCTTCCAGGTAGGCCCTCTCGTCGTTGGCAGAGATCAGGCCCACCACCACTGTGTCGTCAGCAAATTTGATGATTGTATTGCTACTCCGCTGAGCCACACAGTCGTGTGTGTACAGGGAGTAGAGGAGGGGACTCAGAACACAGCCCTGGGGGGCCCCTATGTTGAGGGTGATGGATGAGGAGGTGCAGTTGCCTGCTCTCACCACCTGGGGTCTGCCAGTCAGGAAGTCCAAGACCCACTGGCAGAGGTCATAGTTCAAGCCCAGGTCCCTGAGCTTGGCTATGAGTATGGAGGGGACTATGGTATTGAATGCCGAGCTGTAGTCGATGAATAGCATTCTCACATAGTTCCCCTGCCTCTTGTCCAGGTGTGATGCTGCTGTGTGCAGCACATGGGCTATGGCGTCCTCCGTGGACCTGTTGGGGCGGTATGCAAATTGCAGGGGGTCCATGTTGATGGGGAGGGAGGAGCAGATGTAGCCCTTTACTAGCTTCTCAAAGCACTTCATGGCTATGGAGGTGAGAGCTACAGGGCGGTAGTCGTTGAGGCAAGCAGGCTTGGATTTTTTGGGTACAGGGATAATAGTGGACTTCTTCAGGCAGGTGGGGATGACAGCCTGTTCTAAGGACAGGTTAAATATGTCAGTGAATACTGGGGCCAGTTGGTCGGCACAGACTTTTAGGACGCGGCCGGGGATGCCGTCCGGACCTGCTGCCTTCCTGATATTCACTTTTTTAAAGGTCCGCCTCACCTCATGCTCTGTTACCCTGAACACTGCGCCTCCATCAGCAGCCGACCCCCCCCCCCCCATTGCCGTGGCTTGTGAGCTGGTGTTGTTATTACCAGCATCAAACCTCGCATAGAAGGTATTGAGGTCATTTGCTAAGGAGATGTCACTGTTCAGTTTGAGGGAGGCGCCTTTGTAGTCTGTCATCGTTTTGAGCCCCTGCCACATAGCTCTAGAGTCAGCTTGTTCAAACTGGAGTTCAATTTTATCCCTGTAGCGCCGTTTGGCCTCTGACACTGTCCTCCTTACGTTGTATCGCGCCACCTTGTGGTCATTCATGTTGCCTGCCACTAGGCCGTCGTTGTATGCTTTGGTGCGCTCTCTCAGAGCTTCACGGACGGATTTGTCTACCCAGGGTTTTTGATTTGGGTAAACTCTCATTTTGGTAGTGGGGATTGTTTCTTCCACCCTAGTACAACCATAGTCCAGCACTGTTTCCGTGTAGACATTAATGTTATCTGTGTCGCGGAACACATTCCAGTCTGTGCAGTGAAACACAGACCGGAGCGTCTCCTCTGACGTCAAATCCCATTTCTGCACCTCTCGCGAGACTACAGGAGTACTTTTGATTCTCTGTTTGTACTTTGGTGAAAGAAAGATTGACGCGTGATCTGATTTACCAAAGCCACTATCAGAATGAGCCTTGTAGCCACCTTTAAATGTATAGCTAATGGAAATAACGTGATGCTCCACCGAAAGTGTGTGCGAGTGCTCGGGCAGTCGGGGAATCAAACTTCTTGTTTCTAATTGAATCCCAAAATGGTTGGGGGGATGGCGTGCCATAGCTGATTCTATGTATGGGAAACACTGATTGAGTGTCTGGATCTCACTCACTGTTGTTTGTTCTATCTCTCTATATTCTGTGTATATATATACACAGTATGTATATATATATAATATGTGTCTCTCTTTTTGTGTTTCCCTCCCTCCCACTCTCTCGCCCGCCCTGTCTCTCTCTGTAGCGTAAACTTTTAGCTGGAACAGCTGGTGCAGTTCAAGATGGCAACATTCATGCACATAAACACATGTGTGTTTTTGTGTGTGTGTGTGTGTGTGTGTGTGTGTGTGTGTGTGTGTGTGAGTGTGTGTGTGTGTGTGTGTGTGTGTGCGCGTGTGTGTGTGTGTGTGTGTGTGTGTGTGTGTGTGTGTGTGTGTGTGTGTGTGTGTGTGTGTGTGTGTGTGTGTGTGTGTGTGTGTGTGTGTGGCCAACCACACACACACTGACTGCTTTCTTGTGTGTCACAGCAGTGTGTGGGGGAGGAGGGGGAGTGACCTCATGCTTCATTGATTCTATTTTTCAGAGAGTCTGGGGGACGGTAGGTAGGCAGCTGGAGGTAGGTTGCTGGCTGGATGAGTGTGTGGGTTTGTGTGTGTAGGTAGGTGGGTGAGTGGCTAGGTGTGTGTGTGTGTGTGTGTGTGTGTGTGTGTGTGTGTGTGTGTGTGTGTGTGTGTGTGTGTGTGTGTGTGTGTGTGTGTGTGTGTGTGTGTGTGTGTGTGTGTGTGTGTTTGCGCGCACGCGCGCGTGTGTGTGTGTGGGTGTGGGTGTTGAAAGAGAGAGAAAGAGAGAGAGTGGGACATGGAAAGAGGGGGAAAAAGAGTGACAGAGATCAAGATAAAGAGAGTAAGAAGTGGGAGAGCAAGAGAACAAAGGAGCAAGAATGGAGAGAGAGGCAGAGGGGGAGAGAGGGAAAAGAGAGAGAGAGAGGGGATGAGGGCGTGCTCACGGCCTCTTATGTAGGGATCAGTGTTCAGGGACAATGAAGCAGGACTATTGAAAGTCCTGTCACATCCGTGTGTGTGTGTGTGTGTGTGTGTGTGTGTGTGTGTGTGTGTGTGTGTGTGTGTGTGTGCGCGCGGTATTCGTGCGCTATAGTGTGTGCGTGCATCAATGTGAATAATGGGGGACAGAAGTTTGAATAGCAGGCGATGTAAAATGGAGGCAACAGAGAAGAGATGAAGGGAAAAGAGGATGGAGGAAAAGAATGATGTCGACCGAAGGAGGGAGGGCTGTTGGTCAAGGTAGGAGGGGCTTTGAAGTGAAGGGACCTTGGAGGAAAACAGAAGAGAAAGATGGATGAACTCTCTCTCCCTCTCCCTCTCTCTCTCTTGCTCTCTCTCCCTCCATCTCACTGTGGCAGGAGATGATTATGTTAATGGTATCTCTCTCTCCCGCCCCTGCCATTAGGAGGATACAGCAAGGGGAGGTTGGAGAGACACTTGAAAGGAAGTTTCCTATAGTAACGGATCCCTCGATGACACACACCTGTGAGGTGGGGTGTGACTCTGAGAAATGTATTTGTCTGTATAATTTATCTCATAGCATTCAAAACAATCCTGTGTGTGTGTGTCTCCATCTATTTGCAGGTAATTTGTACCTTAGATACTATTGTTACCTTGTATATATATATATGTGTTGCATTACATGTATATATACATACATACCAATTATTCGCCTGTTCTATTCTCCATCCATCTATCATCCATAGCAACACTATATTATCACCGACATCCAGTTGGGGGATCCCCTTTGAACAGCCCATCTGAGGTTTCTCTCCTCCACGCCACCTGTGGTGCTTTTATCCCCGCTATTGCTAGGTTTTTAGTGAGTGGTTCCTTATCTTCATTGGGGAAAGTTTGGGAGTGTTGCATATTTGGAATTGATGGTGGTTTTTGTTTTTGATCTTTTGTGATTTTTGTTCTTGACTTGTACAAGAAGACTTGCTATTCCATGTGATCTCGGGCTCTACAAATACATTTGATATCACGGTTGTGTTTGGAACCCAATGTGCAGGCAAGGAGACACAGTAGGCAGAACTGAGCAAAACCCAATATGGGTATATTTAATAGGGGGGTCGAATGTACAGGCATGGGTTGGTACATGGGGGAAATTCTCATGGTGTCCAGGATATACATGGGGGTATGAATGTCATACAGACGGGGTGAAAAGCAGAAGCAGTTGTCGTCAGCCGGGCGTAGGTCAGAGCAGTACTGTGAACCAGGCCAGTGTCTCCAGGTCTTCACCTGCAGGTCAGTGTCTCCGGGTCTTAACCAGCAGGCCAGCGTCTCCAGATCTTCACCGTACAGGCTAGGAGGATGAGAATAGAGATTAGGTCAAGGTTGATGAACAAGAGATCCAGGCGAACAACTTAAGCAACAGAGTAGACACAAGAACATAGTAACGTGACTAACGTGATACGAGAGTTTACGATCTGACAGCTTCTCTACGTTTGGGGCGGGTTTATAAACCCAGATGCACTCTGCCTCCAGACCGTAGATCAGCTGTCTCGTGACACACTACCTGTGACTAGTTAACGATAATGAGAGCAGTAGAGTGGGGACAAGAACAGAGAGAGGCAGGAGCACTGACATGGTAGAACCATGACATTTGATTTGATTTAATTTAATCCTTACGTTTTTTTTTTTATCCACTTTATTTTTAATTTTTCTCCTATCCCAATTTCGTATTTCCAATTCTCCCCTCCCCTGTCTTGAATGTTGCTCGACTATGCCTCACACTGGTCGGTCGTAGGGAGGATAGAAGCCTTGCATCACGTGTCCCCTCCGGTACACGAGGAGGCAGCCTGTCGTATCTTTTCACCAGACAGCGCGGCCTCTCATTGGTGAGGTGTAACGCATGGGAGGCTCACACTGCCCCCGATACTTCCTGTCTCTGCTGTACAGGCGTCCCCCAACCGACCTGTAGGAGTCGCTGTCCACAATGTCCAATCCCCACCCATCGACTTCCACCCGCTGACTCTGCCAATTGAGTCAGTATGACGGCCGGCCCAAGCCGGAGGCAACGCTGACAGCCGGATTCGATACCGGTGTCTCACGCGTTGGTGACGAGCGCTTAGACCGCTGCGCCACCCAGCCGCCCTTTGCAATAATTTTTTTTATAAATAATAATTATAAATACCTTTATCATTCCATTTGGGCTGTGGGGGGTGCTTAATGTCTGAAGGAGTAGACTGAAGGCGTCTTGTCCTCTGAGAACGCATGCAATTGGTCCACTGATGGATACATCTTGATATTTGGGAAATCCTCTTTCAGTGCCTCTGTGCCCGTTTTCTTAGGCAGTTAGCCTCGCTGGTATGCGCGCCATTAGCGCTATAAAATTTATATATATTTTTTTGCATTCGACTAAGAGGTTGGCAGTCGACTACGGCTCCTTTCGATCGATTAGTCGACTATTCCACTAGTCGGGGTCAGCCCTAGCATGAGCACAAGACCTGTCCTGAGTTCAAAGCGGCAGAAGCTGTCGTTTGTTCAACGCCGTCTCCGCCGAAGCAGCCGCGGCTTCCCGACACCCCGACATCCTGACACACTTATTTTGCAATCATGAGTTATAATTAGATGTCACACATGATGTTAGCAGAGTGTCAGGGACAACGCAGGGCTTACCGGCACAGCTGAAGTGAGGACCGCATTTCCCATCAGCACCTAACACTCACCGGCCCTTCATTAGCATTTCCTCCCCCCCCCCCCCCCCGCATCTCTTTCTCTCTCTCTCTCTCTCTCTCTCTCTCTCTCTCTCTCTCTCTCTCTCTCTCTCTCTCTCGCTCTCTCTCTCTCTCTCTCTCTCTCTCTCTCTCTCTCTCTCTCTCTCTCTCTTTCTCTCTATCTCTCTCTCTTTCATTATCCAATAAAAATAGAATACACCATCCTTCCGCTGTAAAAGTGATGAATCTTTTTCAGTGCCGTTAATTGTGTTTTCTGCTATTTTATTTTGCCTATGAAAAATTCATGAATTCACCTTAAAGAAGGTGCTGGGGGCAGACTATTCTTTTTGCATCTAAGAAGTGGTGAAATTGGGAGGAATTGGGAGGTGTCAGGCTTGGGTGTGCAGGTGGAATTGATGGCAGCGGTTGTTTAGCCTTGCTAATAGATGGAGACGAGCTCTGCTATGCGCGTATCCGGGGCTACATGTGGTACTAAACAGGCTGAGAGAGCCTCTGGCCATGTTCCACAATGATATATGGACTAACTCGCTGTCAAGGAAGAGTAGCAGGTACCTTATGTTCATTATCTGACATTCGGTGGGTCACGGTGTCGTAAGCGATATTTCAAGCAATTCATTATGTAAAAAAGAAGTCCTTTCTAGCGCTATCAGTTCCAAACATCTTTTTTCTTTTTTATCCACTTTTTCTCCCCATTTTCTATTTTTCTCCCATCCCAATTTTGTGTTTCCAATTCTTCCCTCCCCTGTCTTGAACGTTGCTAGACTATGCCTCCCACTGGTCGGCTGTAGTGAGGATAGAAGCCTTGCATCACGTGTCCCCTCCGGTACACGAGGAGGCAGCCTGTCGCATCTTTTCACCGCAGCAGCTCAAACTCTCAGTGGCAAGGAGTAACGCGTGGGAGGCTCACGCTGCCCCCGCTACTTCCTGTTTCCGCCGCACCAGCGTCACCCAACCGACCTGTAGGAGTCCTGTCCACAACGTCCAATCCCCACCCACCGGCTTTCCCACCCTCTAACACTGCCAATTGTGTTTGTATGAACGACCTGCCAGCCGGTAGCAACGCCGAGAGCTGGGCTCGATACCAGCATCTCCAGCGTTAGTGGCGAGCGCCTTGCCCACTGCGGCACTCAGCCGTCCCAGTTCCAAACATCTTGAGATTTGACAAGGAAAAGTTAGCCGTGAGAATTTCCAATTACCGAAGCCTCTTAGCCGTCTGCTCGATACTGTACCATTAGGTGCAAAAGGAAGACTTGTCACTGGAAAATAGACACTCTATAAAACAGACAGCACGTCACTGTCCTGACACACATTTACTTACTTCTACCCACACACCACACGGCCGCCATGTGTTCTGTTGGTGGCGGCCGAGCCATTCAGAGTCTAGTGTGCCGTGGAGGTATTTGAGGGAGGGGGCACTGGAATTGGTATTCTCAGCAGCACTGTGTGTGAGCCTGGCTTTGTTCCAAAGTGGTGTGTGAGAGAAATGGGCAGAGAGAGAGAGAGAGAGAGAGAGAGAGAGAGAGAGAGAGAGAGAGAGAGAGAGAGAGAGAGAGAGAGAGAGAGAGAGAGAGAGAGAGGCTGGGTTGGAGGTCAGAGGGTTAAGCTGACGAGATCCTTGGAGACGGAGCCCTGCCGAAAAGATGGTAATGACCCAAGCCATGATTCATCGCAAAGGCATCCATCACATTACGTGGGTCTATGTGTGTGCACATGTGTGCACGTGTGTGTGTGCACGTGTGTGTGTGTGTGTGTGTGTGTGTGTGTGTGTGTGTGTGTGTGTGTGTGTGTGTGTGTGTGTGTGTGTGTGTGTGTCTCTGTGTGTGTGTCTCTGTGTGTGTGTGTGTGTGTGTGTGTGTAGAATATTGTCATCCCATCATTTGGGCTGTCACTAGCTGACAGACAGAAGCTATGGAGGAGCAGCGTTTTAGGCACAGTGACAGACAGCTGTAGAAGGGGGCGGGGTCAGAATAATGAATGACAGGTGCCATGTCGTGACGGGATGGCATTTGAAGTTGATGGTTTGAGCAACCACTCGACTGGCTGCCTTTCCTATTTTTCTTTCTCCATTGAATCCATGTCCTGAGTCAGAGATGGAGTTTCAAGCTGATCACAGGGTACCTAATATAGCTGCCGCCTCCACTGTCTCTATCTGTCTGTCCTCGCTCCCCCTCTTTCCCCCCCCGCCTACCCGTCCCCCCCCCCCCGTCCCCCCCCCCGTCTCCCCCCCCCGTCTCCCTGCTCATTGCTGTCTGAAAGCAGGTTAATTGGATGGAGCCATTCAAGATAAGACAACGTGGTCCAGTACTCTGCCCAACTTCCGCCACTGGCTAAACACAGACTTACAGCAACTAATGAATCTGTCTCCTCCCATCTGAGTGGCTCCTCTAGTGTTTTCCGAGCACGACTCGGTTTAATTACTTTAGTCGACAGTTTTTACATAAAGGACGTCCACTGAAGTAGCAGCAGGCGAGGAGAAAATCTGCTGCTGGCAGCAAAGTGTTCTCAATCAAATCAGTGATGAATGATCAAGTCAATCCCTGGGTGCAATTAAATAGTAGAAAGAGAGAAGCCTTGGCCCAAACAGCAGTGATGGGAATTACATTTTTATTCTAGGCTAGTAGTCACTAGTGCTTATTTGTCTTAATTTATTCATCTATTTTACTGATGGCTCCCTTTTTAACTTTTAACTTGACTTGACTTGACTTTTTAACTTTTAACTTAAGTTCTGACTTTATTGTTTGTCCACCTCATTGCTTTGCTCCTTTCTTAACATTTGAACTAATTTCAACAATTTGATTGTGTGTCCATTTTATGTCTATCTACAGTATCTATCTACAGTATCTATCTATCTATCTATCTATCTATCTATCTATCTATCTATCTATCTATCTATCTATCTATCTATCTATCTATCTATCTATCTATCTATCTATCTATCTATCTATCTATCTATCTATCTATCTATCTATCTATCTATCTATCTATCTATCTATCTATCTATCTATCTATCTATCTATCTATCTATCTATCTATCTATCTATCTATCTATCTATCTATCATGGCATTACTTAACACATCATTAGAGAACCTTCTCCTAATCTAATTCATCTCCATTCATAAAGGGGCATTTAATGATTTATTGCATCAGAACTCTGTCGAACGTTTGAAAGATTTCAGCTGTGGTCTTTAGCTCATTAGATGTGGTCATGCAACTCAGTTTTGATTTCCTATTACAGTTTTTCTCAATTGCTTTGGTGCATTTCTCTGATCAGAATTAAAGTTCTCATAACTGTTAGTGCATTTCTCAAAACAATTAGTACAAATAGCAAAACCTAGTTGATAACCTGCAGAAGCTTGTCACTTGCTCAAAATAGATAGTTCATTCCTCAAAAGCAAGTATTCATGTCAATGAAAGTGTCACTGTCATCAAAATGAAAAGTCCTGACACCATTGTTTATGAACAAGATAGTCAAATGGCTTTGTCATGTTTTCATTATGACAGATCACTCTGTAAGTGTTTTCCAATGCAAAAAAGTAAGATATTGGTGACACTACCTGAAAATGCTCAAGACAGCACTATACACTATTTGCACAGCCATTTTAAATCTACAGTTACACATTACTGTACACACTGTACACATTGTAATATTCCCCCCTTGTTGGTCTGGGACATCAATGGTTGCTCTCTGTCCAATGTGATTTCTTCCACGCCGTCTACCTTTTGCCAGATTGAAACCCGCCTCATCAACGTATAATGTGTGCAGCGGTTCCCTGGTACACGCTTTATCCCAGAAGAGAGAGATAAAAGCTATACACTTTTCCTGTCTAACATAATGCATTTTGGACAACATATTGTACAGTATGAACTGTCATGTAAGTGTACTGCATGGCACTACACAAAGTAACCAGTTTACAGCACTGAACATTAGAGTATGCATAGAACACATTTTGTTTTACTTGTGCATACTGGTGGCAGATCTCCTTCACTCTGTTCCAGTCAAATGGCTACTCATTTGTCAATTGTACTACAATTGTTTCATGCACATTTAATTTCCACTGAGCACTCTGTCAATTGTAGCGATTGAAACGGATTCAATATTCCCAAAGATGTTGTCATCCTCTATAACAGCGCTTTGTATCTCTGCAAACCTTATGGCATTGTTTGCAATCACCATTGCACAAATGTCTTCCTCTTAAAAAGGGGCCCTCTTCCACCTCTGCGAGGTTGTCTTGCAATCCTATGTGGTGCAGAGTAAAATTACAGTAATGTACAGCAAACATGAGATATACTGCTTTACAGTAACCCATATTACTGTAGTGTACAATAACAGTGCTTCCCACTTGTAAAATAATGCAGTACAGTACCATACTGTAAATATGGCAAATATTTACTGTAACACTACTGTACACTACAATACAGTCAATCTGTGCTGCAGTAAAGCTGTCTAAATGTAAAATGTAAAAAGTGACAAGTTCTTGTCCCACTGCAAGCTTCATGTATGACACAATGGCAGTAGTGCAGTGCAGATTGTTTAGTGCTGAATTACTGTCCAATATACACACCTGCTCTCCCGACGAAGTGTTTGAATACAGTCATTTAATTTACAGTGGTTCTCTCAACATTTGGCTGCACCCTTTGACCAGCCTCAGCCATTGTGAGGCCGTGATTGATAGATTTTGACAACTAGTTCAACATTTTTGTATGTAATGACTCAATCAATGAAATGAGGACTATTAGTTTTATAGGGAATGACTATTCAGCAGTCATAAGTATAGTTAATTTTGACTGACATGACATAAGCAAATGATAATGTTATAAAACAGCAGAGAATTGTATGAAAGCAATTGATGCATGTCCAAAAGCATTTGTAATTTGTTCGGAGGAATGAGAAACTGCTACTATGATGTGCACAAATGACAAAATGTTGTGGAGGTTGAACTAACAGTTATGAGAACTTTAATTCTGATCAGAGAAATGCACCAAAGCAATTACACTCGGCAAGGTATTTAAAACAACTTATTTACAACTGTTGGGAATTAATAGCTGCCTTCGTCCCTCGTTGGAGCAATTTGGCAAACTTCTTCATCCACACCGTTCCGCTGAGCTTTAATTAAAACAAAACCGGAGGTTTATCACTTGAAGACAAATTCAAACTCTCTAACTCTCGATAACTCTCTAACCAAATGGAATTGTGTGAGTGTGTCGAGTGTAAGATGGGGTACATAATAAAGCAGCTGTTGTTGTTTTTTTCAGTGTTTCTGAAAAGTTAGCTGTTAATCTCTTAATCTTAATTAATTTCCTGTGCACCTTCAGAGAGACAATGACCCGGTTAGGTGTTGAAGCTTGGTTGCATCACTGGATCTGCTGTTGTTGTGACCATGTCTCTCTCTCTCTCACTCTGGGGACATGTCTCTCTCTCTCTCTCTCTCAACCTGGGGACATGTCTCTCTCTCTCTCTCTCTCTCTCTCACTCTGGGGACGTCATTTATCAGGTAGCAAATGGAGCAAATTAATCTGTTGTGTGCAAGCAATAATCCCCCGGGACAACTGCCGGGAGATGTACACACAAACACACAAACACACAGACACACACACACACATACGTATATATATATATATATATATATATATATATATATATATATATATATATATATATATATATATAGTGAAGAAGTTATAATCATGTATTTGAAACTTTGCAAACCAGTGATACCCAGAAGCTCAACAGGATAAATTGGATCCTTTTTTTTTCTAAGACTGTCCAATTATCCAATTATCACAGAACAATTAACTTTTATATTTAATCTTTCTATCTCAACAGGCACATTTCCTAGTGTTTGGAAACCAGCCCGTGTGATTCCTTTACATAAAGGAGGTAATAGAGACAATTAAAATGTCCGTCCTGTCTTCAAATTACCCTG
Source organism: Notolepis coatsorum (assembly GCF_963971535.1). Taxonomy (NCBI): domain Eukaryota; kingdom Metazoa; phylum Chordata; class Actinopteri; order Aulopiformes; family Paralepididae; genus Notolepis; species Notolepis coatsorum. Next base: position 180,609,896 of record NC_140167.1, read on the forward strand.
CTTAGCAAAACTCGTGGGATCTTTGGTAAACAACCAACTCAATAAACAAGTAATTTATTTCATGTCACTCAGTGTTAAGTCTGCACCAATCTGGATTTAGGGCTAATCATAGCACTATGTCAGTTATCTCCGCCAGGCTGTACGTGTCTGTCTGTCTGTCTGTCTGTCTGTCTGTCTGTCTGTCTGTCTGTCTGTCTGTCTGTCTGTCTGTCTGTCTGTCTGTCTGTCTGTCTGTCTGTCTGTCTGTCTGTCTGTCTGTCTGTCTGTCTGTCTGTCTGTCTGTCTGTCTGTCTGTCTGTCTGTCTGTCTGTCTGTCTGTCTGTCTGTCTGTCTGTCTGTCTGTCTGTCTGTCTGTCTGTCTGTCTGTCTGTCTGTCTGTCTGTCTGTCTGTCTGTCTGTCTGTCTGTCTGTCTGTCTGTCTGTCTGTCTGTCTGTCTGTCTGTCTGTCTGTCTGTCTGTCTGTCTGTCTGTCTGTCTGTCTGTCTGTCTGTCTGTCTGTCTGTCTGTCTGTCTGTCTGTCTGTCTGTCTGTCTGTCTGTCTGTCTGTCTGTCTGTCTGTCTGTCTGTCTGTCTGTCTGTCTGTCTGTCTGTCTGTCTGTCTGTCTGTCTGTCTGTCTGTCTGTCTGTCTGTCTGTCTGTCTGTCTGTCTGTCTGTCTGTCTGTCTGTCTGTCTGTCTGTCTGTCTGTCTGTCTGTCTGTCTGTCTGTCTGTCTGTCTGTCTGTCTGTCTGTCTGTCTGTCTGTCTGTCTGTCTGTCTGTCTGTCTGTCTGTCTGTCTGTCTGTCTGTCTGTCTGTCTGTCTGTCTGTCTGTCTGTCTGTCTGTCTGTCTGTCTGTCTGTCTGTCTGTCTGTCTGTCTGTCTGTCTGTCTGTCTGTCTGTCTGTCTGTCTGTCTGTCTGTCTGTCTGTCTGTCTGTCTGTCTGTCTGTCTGTCTGTCTGTCTGTCTGTCTGTCTGTCTGTCTGTCTGTCTGTCTGTCTGTCTGTCTGTCTGTCTGTCTGTCTGTCTGTCTGTCTGTCTGTCTGTCTGTCTGTCTGTCTGTCTGTCTGTCTGTCTGTCTGTCTGTCTGTCTGTCTGTCTGTCTGTCTGTCTGTCTGTCTGTCTGTCTGTCTGTCTGTCTGTCTGTCTGTCTGTCTGTCTGTCTGTCTGTCTGTCTGTCTGTCTGTCTGTCTGTCTGTCTGTCTGTCTGTCTGTCTGTCTGTCTGTCTGTCTGTCTGTCTGTCTGTCTGTCTGTCTGTCTGTCTGTCTGTCTGTCTGTCTGTCTGTCTGTCTGTCTGTCTGTCTGTCTGTCTGTCTGTCTGTCTGTCTGTCTGTCTGTCTGTCTGTCTGTCTGTCTGTCTGTCTGTCTGTCTGTCTGTCTGTCTGTCTGTCTGTCTGTCTGTCTGTCTGTCTGTCTGTCTGTCTGTCTGTCTGTCTGTGTGATGGTCTGTGTGTCCACAGCTAATCTCGTGAACTACAGGGCCAATTTGGGTGAAACATTGCACATAGATTGACAGCAGACCAAGGACCTGAGTCATTGTATGTTTTTTCAAATCGGGCAACGACAAGTATTTTATTTGAATACATTTCCATCATTGTCCATCGAAATAATTACATTCAGTATGATGTTACACCTTTTGAACACCAGAGGGCGATACCACAAAGCTCTCTGGCCGCTGTTTACAACATGCCATAGTGAGCCTATTGTCTAATATACCTGATATATGTATTAAAACATTTCCCCCCAGGAAATCTCATACAGTTACATCAACATTGTGTTGTCAGAACGATTCCTACAGTGTATTTATATCATCGCTGCTGTCGGGACAAAACCTCATAACTCCAAAAACCCAACTTTTCAGCAGATGAAAAAAACTAACACAGATTTGAGGGTGAATAGAGTTAGGAGGTTTAGACAGATGATCGGTTTAATGCTTTCCCATTGTTTAAACTTTGTAAAACCCACACACACATATGGAGGATGATCTACGGAGTTGATTTATATAATAAAAAAAAAATTAAAAAAATGGAGTTATGAGGTTTTGTCCCGACAGCAGCGTCATGCTCATACGAGTGCACTGCATTGAGGAAATAATTCTACTCAACTGCCAGGACCTGTTGCTCAGACCTAACGTTACATCACTGGTTGCTGACGACAGCAAACACTTGAAAGTTTGGCTGAGCTTGGCAAAGATGGCATACAGCAAAATGCAATACCTGCAGCAAGATACATTTGTGCAAGCGAGGAAGCACCTCCAGTACAAAAAGGTTTTGCTTCAATGGACCATTTTCAATGTGTTGCGGTCTCCCACTCGTATGTATCCCCAGGTAACGTTACATGGCTTCATACTGGAGTTATATTGGCCAACCCATTGAGGAGGAAAGTGGATGCAGCAGAGTTTTCTTCACATTATAGTAGCATACGGTAGTAGGATTGTGCTTCTTAACGTTTGAGTTTCAAAGTACTGTTTTAAAAGTATTCAAGACCCGTTTTTGGGTGAAGTAGCCCCTTACCACTCAGAAAAATGCGCAGTGCCATCTCAGGGTGTTTTTTTCTCTCACATAATAATCAACATGCATTATGTGATATACTATGATGGATAAAACCACCTTATTATACTGTTTGTAAAATGAAAATGTTGAGGAGTTAACTTTTTTCCATGGAGGAATATGCTCATTTATAATTGACACTTACATACTGTAGCATCTTCTGTTTTTATGGAAAATTATGATAATACCCCAATGGCTTTGAGTGGATTACTGCTCTCTTTTATACAAGTATATTAGAATATAATTATAATATTATACAAGTAAGGGCGGCTGGGTGGCGTAGCGGAGATTGCGCTCGTCACCAATGCAAGAGACTCCGGTCTCGACTCCCGGTGTCAGCATTGCCTGCGGCTTGGGCCGGCCGTCATACTAACTCAATTGGGTGGAAGTCGATGGGTGTCTGGACGTTGTGGACAGCGACTCCTACAGGTCGGTTGGATGACGCCTGTACAGCAGAGACAGGAAGTATCGGGGGCAGCGTGAGCCTCCCACGCGTTACTCCTCGCCACTGAGAGTCCGCGCTGGCAGGTGAAAAGATGTGACAGGTTGCCTCCTCGTGTACCGGAGGGGACACGTGATGCAAGGCTTCTATCCTCCCTACAACCGACCAGTGGGGGGCATAGTCTAGTAACGTTCAAGACAGGGGAGGGGAGAATTGGAAATACGAAATTGGGATGGGAGAAAAATATTAAATAAGGAGAAAAAAGTGGATACAAAAAAAATATATTATACAAGTAACAGGGCTGACACCTCCAAAGTTATCCAAAGTGACATACAGATTGTGAACAATAAGTCAGCAGGAGGGGTACAGCAGGAGGGGTACATCTCTGCTCTAGACAATAAGAAACACTGTGCTGCCATTTTTGTGGATCTGTCAAAAGCATTTGATACAGTTGATCATCCTTTGCTCTTGTAGTATTGGCTTGGATGGAAAGGCTTATGATTGGTTTCAGAATTATTAGTTTGAGAGGCTTCAGTGTGTGAAGTCGGGAAATGCCCGAGTTCTTGCCGGTAACAAAGGGTGTTCGGCAAGGATCAATTCATATTCATATTGTGTACTAGAGCCAGACATATTGATTATAATAGTTTACATATATCCACTGCAAATGGATCTAACATTGAGAGAGTCACTGAATATACATATCTTGGCATCTGGCTTGATGAGAAAGTTAAATACCATATAGAAAATACATTGGCTTCTTTTACAGAAACAGAACCAGCTTAAGCATACTTAAGGTCCCGAAGCACAGTCTGAATTTGGAAAGTCAGCGTTTTATTTTAGTGCCCCAACTAAAACCATGATCACAAACCTTCCTGTATCTGTCATAAAATCTAATGCCTAATGCCTAATGTAATCTTGGCATCATTGAAAATTAGGGCTACCCTCAAATGTATTCCTGAGAATTAAATAAAGGTTGAATGAATGAATAATGGCAGAGTTTTACTACTGTGTACAGAGCAGCCATTTCGATTTGGATGGGAGATCAGAGGAGAGGAGGGGGAGAGGAGGAGGGCAGGGAGGAGGAGAAGGAAGAGGGCAGGGAGGAGGAGGAGGAAGAGGGCAGGGAGGAGGAGGAGGAGGAGGAGGAGGGCAGGGAGGAGGAGGAGGAGGGCAGGGAGGAGGAGGAGCAGGAGGAGGAGGACTTGCTCATCAGTGCAAACCTATGCCAGTCTGCCAGCTCAACCCC
>NC_140167.1:180614309-180666809 GCF_963971535.1 Notolepis coatsorum
CGCCACACAGCCTCAATGATATTATGCAGAAACATTCAGGCCAACCTGCCCTCTTCTGACTCCATTATGCACACACACACACACACACACACACACACACACACACACACACACACACACACACACACACACTTGCATATGTATACAGGCATCCACACAGGAAAGGCACATACACACGCACCCACATACACATGCATACACACATTTGCACATTCAGTGCAGATTCAGTGGCATATATATTGAAGTAGCCTAGACAACTGACTGTCAAATCAAATATAGAAAGTACAATTTAATAGTGTTTCAACAATATGTATTGTAATTTTTCACATTGAAGTGGAGGGACTGAAGTACTTTATGGAATTTCAAGTCAAATAAATATAAATAAATAAAATAATGCATTTAAAAATAAAATACAGACTTTTGAGAGCTTTTGAAAAATGTGCAATTTAAATTTATAAAACAGCTTCACCAATTTTATAATAAACACATATTATCTGTTAGGAACCAGTACCACAACACGGGAGACAGAAGAATGTTCAACCCCAAAGGGCATTTAATAATATGTTGCAAAAATGTATGTACACCATTGGGGTGTGTGTGTTGCGTCTTGAGCCTGGCGGGTGGGTAACCGTGACCAGTGGAAAGCACGGGAGTGAAGCTGTGAAGACAACAGAGAGAAAAAACAAAATAAGTCTTCACAGCACAAACGAGGGGAAGCACACGGAAAAAACATGATACAAAAACACGAAAAACATGAGACATCAAAAAAACCATGGAACGGGTGGATACACGAAAACACAACGGGGGTAAGGTTAACGTTAGGTTATGGCTATAACCAAGTTCTGTGAGTATTGATGACGCTCGGCGTCACTACTGCACTGTACCTCGCTCGTGCACGGGCACTGAATAAAAAAATTCCACAATGTACCTTTACATCCCAACATCCGTCTGGCCACACCCCTATCAGCTACCTACATAAGCAGGGGTGGGGCCACATACTCGCCTCCTTCCCAAGCTTTCACCACAAGGTGAGATCAAGGGCAGCAGCGGCGTCTGACGCCGAGCGTCACCAATACTCACAGAACTTGGTTATAGCCATAACCTAACGTTCTGTATTGTATGGCTCCGCTCGGCGTCACTACTGCACAAGGGAGGCCGAGCGAGAGCCATCGGCCGACAAATGTACCCCGCTGAGGCCCCCCACAACCATCAGATCAGGGAGGACCGAACAAAAACAAAGAAAAGAGAGAAACAATAAATAAATACAAAAAAATACAAAAAAAAATACAAAAAAGTGACATGGGTTCTTTGGTACCTTCATAGTTTATTTTCGTTTCGTTTTTTCTTCTTGTCTCCTTTTTACTCTCCTGTGATGTCGTTTCTTTTTTTCCTATACTCTTCCCACTTCTCCCATTTTGATTCAAACTTCTCGTCGGTGTAGCCTCAGCCTATATGTGATTCTCTCCATTTCCTGTATCCCACCCACTATCTCTGTCCATTGTTCCCTCGTCGGTGCTTCTACTCTATACCACATTTTCGTCAGTGCTTTCTTGGCTGCTACTAGTAATATCTTAATCAAGTATATATCTTTCCCCTGCATTCCTTCCTGTGTTAAGTTCCCTAAATACAATACTTGTCCTGTCTGGGTATTTCATATCCTACTATTTCATTTATTATCCCTCCTATCTCTTCCCAATAGTTCTTTATTATCTGACATCCCCAGAATATGTGTGTGGTTTGCTATTTCCTGTCCACATTTTCTCCAGCATGGTTTCTGTGTTGGTGTATAGTTGCCCTGTATTTCTGGTGTTATAAAAAATCGAATTATGTTTTTCCACCCAAACTCCCTCCATATCCTTGACCCTGTGGTTGTGTGTTGTATCTTACATATGTTATACCATTCCTCTTCTGTTATCTCCGTTTCTAATTCCTTCTCCCACTTTTCCTTTATATATTTGGTTGTGATGTCCTTGCTGTCCATTATTACCCGATATAGTGCTGATATCCCCCCCCCTTCCTTCCTTCGTATGCTTTTACCATTATCTTAATTATCCCATTCTGATATTTGTCTTTGTCTAGTTTTATTTCCTTGTTGTAGTAGTCCCTAATCTGTAAATATCTAAGTGGTCGCTATTCTCTAGTCCGAATCTTTCTTTCAATTTTGTAGAGTCTGGATCTCCCCTCCTTCTGTTATTGTACATATTGCTGTTATGCCCCCCTTCTCCCATCTTTTGAACCCATGATCTTCTTTCCCTGGTTTAAATTTGTTGTCGTGCGTTATCCATCTCAGTATCTTGGTTTCTTTTTCTAGCTTGTATTTCTTTACTATCTTGTTCCATATATTTATAGTGAATTTGGTAATTGGGTCTATTAGTCGTTCCTTTCTTCTGTATAGCTCCCTGTCTCCTATTAGTGCCTGCACTTTGAGTCCCTCATTTTTGTTTCTATGTCTTTCCATTTGGCTTCATAGTTCTCGTTGCACCAACATGTTACTATTATCAGCTGTGCTGCGTAGTAGTAATCTTCTAAACTAGGTATTGCCATTCCTCCTTTCTCCTTTTGTAATTGTAGAGTCGCATATCTTATCCTTGGCCTTTTCCCCCCCCCATATGAATCTTGATATCTGTTTATTCCATTCCCTGAACTGGCTTTGTGGTATTAATATAGGTAGAGCCTGAAATAGGTATAGTAACCTTGGTAATATATTCATCTTTATAATTTCGATCCTTGAGCTAAAGTCTAGAGGCATTACTGTCCATCTTCTAGGTCTTGTTTGATTTTCTGATTAATCTGTGTATAGTTTGCATCGTATAGTCCCTCCACCTCTCTTGTAATATTCACTCCTAGGTATCTGATCCTGTCCATATCCCATTTAATCTTGTATTTGTCTTTGATCTCTGTCGTTGGGGTGTAGTTCAATGTTAAGGTCTGTGTCTTTGTTACGTTAAGTCTATATCCTGAGTAATATCCATATTCTGTCAGTAAATCCATCAGTGTCGGGAAGCTTGTGTCTGGTTGTCTCATATATACTATCACATCATCTGCGAACAGTCCTAATTATGTTCTGTTCCCCTTATCTCCACCCCTTTGATGTCCTCGGTCTGTCTAATTAGTTGAGCCAGTGGTTCGATGAATATATCGAAGAGCGTCGGCGAAAGACAACAGCCCTGTCTTGTAGCCCTCTCTAGTTTGATCCGGTCCGTCAGGTTGCCATTTACTTTAATCCTTGCCGTTGGTTCTTGATATAATGCCCTAATTGTTTTCATCGCGTTTTTGTCTAGTCCAAATTTTTCTAATACTTTATATAGGAATATCCAGCTTACACTGTCGAATGCTTTTTCTGCATCCAGGCTAACTAGTACTGCACTTCCTCCTTCTTTTTGTATCTCCTCTACTATCTGCACTGTCTTTCTTATGTTGTCCTGTGTTTTTCTTCCTTTAATGAATCTGGTCTGGTCTTCGTCTATAATATCTGGCATAAATGTCTCAAATCTTTTGGCTATTATCGATGTATACATCTTGTAATCTACATTAAGTATGGACACTGGTCTGAAGCTACTACATAGTTCCTTATCCTTCCCTTCCTTTGGAATCGTAGTAATTATGGCTTCTTTCCATGAGGGTGGCATTGTTCCTTTTTTCATTGTGTGTCTAAATGCTGCCTCTAATATGGGCCTCAGTTCCTGTCTAAATGTTTTGTAAAATTCCGAAGGGAATCCGTCGCTACCTGGTGACTTATTGTTCTTTGCTTTACTGATCGCATTTCCCACTTCCTGTTCTGTTATCTCTGCATTTAATATTTTGTTCTGTTCCTTTCCTATCGATGGTAAATCAAATTTTTCTAAGAATGTCTCTATCTCTTCTTCTCCTGCCGCTTTCGGTTGTGTGTATAGTGTCTTATAGTATTCTACAAAAGTCTTCTCTATTGTAGCTGGTTCTCTTAGTAACCTGTTTGTGTTTGTGTCTCTTATTGTGTGTATTGTATTTAGTTTCTGTTGTATTCTGATTCGTCTAGCTAAGAGTCTGGTCGCTCTCGTTCCTCCTTCATAGTATGTCTGTTTCACATATCTAGCCTTTTTCTCAATTTCTGTCAGTAATTCTTTGTTTATCTTTTCTCTAACGTCTTTTACTTCCCTAAGCGTCTCTTGGTTCTTTGAGTTTTGGTGTTTTTTCTCTAATTCTTTCAGTTTCTTTACTAAGTTCTGGTATGTCTCTATTCTGGCCCTCTTGAGTAGTGCTGCCTTTGCTATCAATTTTCCTCGTATTACTACCTTCATTGCATCCCATAGAATGTTTGGATCTACCTCTCCGTTATCATTCACCACGCGTGAGAGAGGAGCGAAAAGAATGGAGAACCAGCCCCAAGCACACCGCACTTGGTATTCCCAGGCGGTCTCCCAACCAAGTACAAACCAGGACCAAACCTGCGTAGCGGCCGAGATCGGACGAGATCGGGCGTGTACAGGTTAGCATGGCCGTAAGCCATTACGACAGTGCAGAGTACAATATGTACCCAACAAGGGTCTCCATAGCGCCTAACCCTATGACACCCGGACCGACCTGGCATTTTTCCCCCCGAAAAAAGCACAAGTCCCTCGGGGTACCAGAACACCTACCGTGAGCGCAGACCAAGCGAACTGCAGTCTCTAACAGGGCACCGATAGTAAACACAGCATCTGTGTTGACGATACGGGCAGCGTCGCTGCTCCATCCCGCCGCTGCGGTTCTCCTTGTTGACGCAGTCCTCGCCGGCCGGGCTCCGGGTAGGTTCGACTAACATCCTCTGTCAAAGATGACGTCGTAGTCAGAGTGTTTAAAGCATGTTATAGTCACAGAACGTTCAACAGTGTAGCATTAAGCTAACAGCCGAACGGCTGATAGCCACAAGCTAACGTATACCAGCCTGGTAAACACAGCGAGCCAACGCCGCAGCTAACAGCTGCACGGCTAACAGGTAGGCCACAACTAGCACGCAAGCTAAGCAGCTACACCTGAACCCGTACACAAACGATATAACAAGCCACACTTCCGACAGGTCGCCATCTGAAACCCTCCTCCCCTTTAAGAGAGAAGAGAAAAAGAGATGTCAACACAGTTTACAACGGTGATTTTACCAGACATCCGGCGGAGCCAGCACAAGTCCCATCTGGGCTGTAGCCGACTTGAACATGGATTTTCTGATAACGAACATCCATGCCCACATTTCCTCGTTAGGGTATACTCTCATTTGTATATGAAAGATGGGGCCTACACGGTGACAGAGAACCATCCACTCGTCCAGAGAATCCTGGGATCACCAGTTACTGGTCGTGGCCCACTAGTTGACTATAATGGGCTTCAAACCAAGATCCTCCGCCGTCGCCTAAAAGGCTGAACAGAAGGACCCTAATCTGGGGCCGGTTTTCGTAAACATTGTCAGCTAGCCCCCATAGCACTAACAGACAAGTGGTGCTCGCAAGCAAACATTACTCACCAAACCTGGAACCCACCGCTTCTCACAACAGTCGGTGCGTCCTACAGTCCAGCTGTGTTGCTGGAGGGTCTTACCCCATCCAGCCGCAGCAAGGAGGATTGTAGTTGGGAGGCATGTCAGCGGCGTGAACTCCTAATACGAAAAAAACGGTGGAGGTGTAGAATGATCATCATCTTCCAGACACTCCAGTAACAAAGACAATATCGCCATATTTTCTCGAAAATAGTGAGAGAGAAAATAAAGATATGATGTCAACGTATCTCTTGTTTTCCAACTTTCTTCTACTAACAACCTCGTCAAGTGGGGATCTACCGAAGGCACTTCCTTGTGGTGAAAGCGAAGAAGGAGGCGAGTATGTGGCCCCACCCCTGCTTATGTAGGTAAGCTGATAGGGGTGTGGCCAGACGGATGTTGGGATGTAAAGGTACATTGTGGAATTTTTTATTCAGTGCGCGTGCACGAGCGAGGTACAGTGCAGTAGTGACGCCGAGCGGAGCCATACGATACAGAACATAGAAACGACGAAAAACATATTCAGTGGGAGGAATATCAAAGATACTTGTCAGGCCATCTTAAAATGAAGATCTGATGCTGATGCATGGAGATCCTGGCCCTCATTTATCAATGGTGCATACACACAAATATGTGCGTAACCCGTGCATACGATCATTTCTAAGCAAAGTGTGTGACTTATCAATTTGAACGTGTGCTTGACTTTGTGCGTATATTTACGCACAGCTCAGGGCATGCGTACCTGGCGCCCAGCGGTAGAATATGAAGACTGCAGTCTGCAGCACGGAAATAAGCTTTCGTGCATTACACTGGCGTGTTCTGTATGACCCGTAATTCATTATAGTTAATTGTAAAATAGCGACAGTAGTGTAATTATAACGGGCTTACGCGCCAACAAGAGGTTGGCCTGCTTGTTTGGCACGGGGGGGGCAGACGCAGAACACCCACCTCCAAACACGATTAAATATTGTTTAAAATAAAAAGCGAAATACTATTATTTTGTGTGTCATGTTTCCAAATAAGATTGGTCACAACGAAATGCTTTCTACTTCAATTTGTTGGTTAGAATAGATGACCCCGTTGAAACTTCACTGCGACTAAGACAGTCTATTTGTGAGCTCCCGCACAGACGTGATAATAATAATAATAATAATAATAATAATAATAATAATAATAATAATAATAATAATAATAATAATAATAATAATAATAATAATAATAATAATAATAATAGCTTCATTTTATATAGCGCCTTTCAAGAGACCCAAGGTCGCTTTACATAGGGGAAAAAAATAACAAAGTAACAAACATAGTGGACAGACACAACATATAAATATGATGATGGAATTCAAGTTCACGTTTTTATTGATCACATAGGGAGGCTATACATAGGCTACATGGCAGTGAGATTCATTGTTCTACTCTCGTATTATTGTTATAGTATGCTATTGTCAAGAAGGAAGTACATTATTTTCAATCGTGGCTTTAATTCGTATAGCCGAGAAGCAGTCTCCTATCAGCTTCATTAATCCCGACCCATCTCAGCCACAGCATAACTGAGACCGGCTATGGAAACAAATCATAAATAGACTACTGTAAATAAAATAGCCTAGGATAGGCTATATCAGGGGTTCCCAACCTTTATTCCCCAGAGCCCCACGATTCCTTGGAGACATAGGAATATGCTATGATATAAAGGTATACTGGTCCGTCAGTGAGGAGATAGCCCACAGCGGATAGCCATTAAATGCCATTTGAGAATATAGGCTATTAAGGCAAAACGACGGCCTATAGCCTATACATATTATTTAATGTTTTCATAAGCGTAAAGATACAAGGACAAGTTATAGTAACGATCAAGTTAGTTTACTGTATGTCTGTGCCATGCTGCGTTATGCGCAAATTACTGTTGCATAATGTATGCTATGAATATATAATTTATATAGGCTATACCTAATACCGACATCAAAATAGATTGTATGCCTCTACAAATCATATTAAACCATGCAGGTAGAAAATTGACGGAGAACTTTAATCCCTGGGTAATCGAACTTTAAAAGAACGAAGCGAAAAAGGGCATTCATATTCCAGCATGGTTATTATTAATGACACCAACGTCAAACAGTGGTTAACGGTCTTTATTAGTGTTTGCGCTGCCCAGGCAGCAATGTTCTTTAGGAAGTTAATAGATATCATATCCGACTGTTTCCGACATCACCGTGTACATGTCTGTCAGCCTGTCGCGTATTTCTCCCAGGCGTTCGCTCGGTTTAGTCCACTTTTCCACATTTCATGGGGGTGTTTCATTACCGTATATGGTTAATTACGGGCGGTTCTATATGCAAATACGTAAAACCGTGCACGAGCGTGGAGCGTAGATCAAGTGATATTTATCAACACAGAGTACTTGCAGGTGTGCGTGGGACACGTCTACGCACGTGTGATAAATCCCGATTTTTCTGTACGTACACACATTCTAAATTCTGTGCTTAAGAACGAAAATATAACACTTTCTAAGAATTGTTGATAAATGAGGGCCCTGGTCTTCTTGTAGGGTGGTGTGGTGTGGTGATTAGCAGGCAGGTGCGGAGTCTCCATCCATCAGCGTGATGATTTTCAGCTGTGCTGAAGTGCAGGGAGTGAATGGGACAGACACAGTGTTAGAGACAGACACGGAGGTGTGTGACAGAGACAGAGGAGATTCGATTGTGTAGGTGAAACCGTAACATTAGCAATTAAACAGCTTTACCTCCTCCTGTTCTCCCCCTCTGTCTCTTGTTCGGTGAGAGACGTGAGCTCTAGTCCTGCCAGCATGTTACATCCGGGCTGGAAGGGTTGTCAGGGCCATTCTCATACATGTGTAGCTGCTCATTACTGAGCCTAGAACCATATTTGGTTTTAATGTCCATAGCGGTGAAAGCTGCCTCGCAGCATATTATTTAAAAACTCTCTTTTCACTGTCTACGTTTCTCTTTTCAGAGCATGCCATGTGAAATGACTCTCCTCAAGTTTCAGGTTTTGTTTTATTTGTCACATAAAGGTATTATGTACATTACAGTGAAATTATTTGTTCTGTATGAGCCTCCTGAGATTGTGCTTCATACATACAGTAAAGAAAGTAAAAGGAATAAAGACAAAACACTACAAAATATACAATATACAAAACTAAAGTACAAAATGCAAACAAAATGCAAAAAATGCAAAAGAAAATTACAGCTGTCTGTCTCGTCTCTCTCCCCTGACTGTATCTCACTGTCTCGAGTCGCAATGCTTATCTGAATGCACAGATTTGATTGGCTGAGTAGAGTCACGTGAGATGATTTGTCTGTGAGGGCCGCTAAACCAGTGCCATAAAGGTTAGAAACGCTTCACCGCGGTCTGCCTATTAGTGACCTCTAGGTGAACATCAGTAATAATGGCAGCCTGCTTATCATCAAGCAGACTCAGGAACAGCTTCTTTCCTTCAGCTGTCATCTCTCTGAACTCTGTGTGCCACGATGACAACCCCCCCCCCCCCCCTATACCATTAACTCTGAACTCTGACTTCATTGCCTACACCTTAGGCTCTGTTACCCACACTGTACGAACTTTGAACTCTGCTGATAAATGTATACCTACCTACTGCTTTCACTGATGCTGATGCTTGTGATGAGAAGCCTAGATCCAGGATCAGTGGCCAGGTCCCCCTGTACGTTATGTTAAGATAAGATAAGATAAGTTAATTGTATTGATCCCCTTAGAGAAATACGGGCATCTTAGCAGCATGGGGGAGGGGGGAGAGGAGGTACAGGTATGGGCAGGGTAATAGAAGACATAAATACAGGCAATAAAATGTAAAAGTAAAAATAGGCAGTGTAAACAATATAATTAGCACTGTTGCACTGCTGCTGCACGACTACTCTCTCACCACGGAGTTGTTTGGAAAGTACTACTTCACGATACCACTAACAGGGGGTAGCTGCACGGCAGGATGTGTATGTGTATCTGTGTATGTTCAAGTTTCTTTAATAGTTGTCATACAGAAGTACAGAATACTTTTATACAAAATGCTTATTTCTGTTACGCTCCAGAGACTGTGCAAAAGTTAAGTATGAAATAAAATAGTATAGCATGTAAAAATAGAAGTAAAAAATAGAAGTCACCTACATAGACACAGTGTTCAGTATATACATATGTACAATGTTCAATGCAGAATAGAAGTAACTGAGTTACCATACAATACACTATGCAATATACTAATATTCAATATACTATATAGTGCAAAGCAGAAATGGGATGGGGTACAATTTAGGTACAATATACAGTAAGGTGTACTGAGGTATGGGTTGTAGTGCAAATCCTTTACCAATAAATATAAAGTGTGTTTAGGTGTTCTAAAGTGTGGAGAGTGGGTGCTGCAGTGTGTTGTTTGTTTAAAGTGAGTGTGTGGATGCGTGTTGTGAGTGCATTTGATGGTTGTTGCATAGTGTTATTGTTCATTGAGCAACCTGATGGCCTGGGGATAGAAGCTTCTTCTGAGTCTTTCTGTGCTTGTCATGAGACTCCGGTATCGCTTGCCTGACCGCAGCAGTTCAAAGAGGCAGTTGTTTGGGTGGCCTTGATAATTCTCTTACCCCTGCACCGCTTGTTGTAAATGTTCTGGAGAGTGGGAAGCCCCCCACCAATTGTGTGTTCGGCTGAACGTGCCACTCTCTGTAGTCTGCTACGGTCTTGTGCGGTGCTATTCCCAAACCAGGAGGTGATATTGCCAGTCAGGATGCTCTCTATTGTATGGTCACAGATAAACCGGGACATCTAGGCTCAGAAGGCTTCAACAGTAGATGGCTATATCCGTCACTGGCAGGATTGTGTTTGTGTTGTCGTGGAGGTAACAGAACCCCCCCCCCCGTGGCCGGGCCAGTTTGTGTTGTCATGGAGGTAACAGTTCCGGGCACTCGCTATCGTTAGAGAGACTCCGTCTTGACACAGTGAACATCGATCGGTGCAAATAACTCGAAAAAACAACATGATTTGGACGCATATACTATTATACAACCTGGAAATGGATCGGGCATTTCTACATCCCATAATAGAAAAAAATTCTGTTCCACGCTCATCTGCCAGTGGTGCGAGGAAGCCACGGTAAGATTCAGCGTTATATTCTAACGTGTTCCATATAAACTGCTATGATGAACATATGACCCACTCTGGATGAATCATCTAACGCTGCCCACGGAATTATAAACGATCCCCCGCCCATCCGGTCATCATCAGATGATACGTAGAAACTTCTAGAACCACGTCCAGTTGACATTTTTTATCTCGCGCCGATTGCTATCAAACTGTATTTCATCATCAATATAATGCATTTGGAGCTATAAATCAAGTTCTGGAGAAAGCTGCAGAAAACGATAAAAACATACTTATACTTTAGACCATATTTTAGTATGAATATGTGAATGAAAAAGTTTAACGTTGCTACACCCTGAACAATACATATAGGACATTGAATGGGCCATAATAATGGCAATTTAGCAATAGAATTTAAAAAGTTATAGCCCTGCAAAAAAGGGGAACTTCTCCATAGACAAATAGAGATGGCGAGGGATGGTAAATTATGAATTTAACCCATGGCGATCAAAGTGTTAATCATCTATATGAGTTACAGTAACAATAGAGTGCTAATAAAGTATTGTTACAAAATGTACCTACAAATAAAGTAAATAAATGGTAAATGGCTGCATTTATATAGCGCTTTTATCCAAAGCACTTTACAATTTGTTCCTCACATTTTACTCGTTCACTCACACATTCACTCACACATTCACACACTGACGGCGGAATAATTAGGGGTTAAGTGTCTTGCTCAAGGACACTTTGACACGCTGCCAGGGAGAAGCGGGAATCGATAAGGAATATCTTATCTTAACCAACCAACCAATTAATTTACTGACTGAACGACCGTCCAACCAATCAATTACTCAATTACGGAAAAAAAGTTAAACATGTATATCTCAATGAATGATCTTACCGCCATGCTTAATCCTCCCCTCCTCTCCTCCCCAGAGCCCCACTTCATCTCGGCCTACGACATCGGCCTGTTCACCTTCTTCTTCCTGCGCGAGAACGCCGTGGAGCACGACTGCGGGAAGACCGTCTACTCCCGCGTGGCGCGCGTCTGCAAGAACGACATCGGCGGCCGCTTCCTGCTGGAGGACACCTGGACCACCTTCATGAAGGCGCGGCTGAACTGCTCGCGCTCCGGGGAGATCCCCTTCTACTACAACGAGCTGCAGAGCACCTTCTACCTGCCGGAGCAGGACCTCATCTACGGCATCTTCACCACCAACGTGTGAGTGGATCCACGGAGGGAAGTGACCTCGAAACCACCGCCCTCTTTTCTCGATCCTCCAATCACAAGCTGTCGCTTTTCCTCGGATGACGTTTTGTCTGAGGAAAGCGACGGTTGTGATTGGAGGATCGAGAAAAGAGGGCGGGGTTCGAGATAGGTCGATTCTCATGTATATGTAGGTCCCAAAGCGGTGCCTACACCCGCTGCACGTGTACATACAGTACGCATGTGTGAATACAGTACACAGACACGCATGCATGCACACACACTTTAAATGCTTTATTTATGCCCACATAAATACAAAGTACATTAACTCATTGACCGCCGGGAATTAGACGGGGGGCCCCGCTCGAGCACTGCCACGCTTTAAAATATAGGAGTGCATCACCTTGTTTGTAGAGCTATAACTATATTCTATATTTTAGCTATGGATACAATACTATGGCCCATTTGACATCACCTATCTATCGTTCAATATGTGAAAAATTATAAATGTTTCCATCCATACGTTCCTGTGTTATACCGTGGTGAATATAAGTATGGTTTTAGAACGGTCTAGGGTAATTCCCGGAATGCTAAGTTATAGCCATATACGTCAATTCCACTATAGACTAGGGCTGACCCCTATTAGTCGATTAGTCGACTAATCGGTCGAAAGGAGCCGTAGTCAACTGGCCAACCTCTTAGTCGAATATATTAAAAGAAATATATATATATTTTTTTATCATTCTTTCCAAAAGAAAAGAGGCCTAGAAGCGTGGCTAACGCTAATGGCACGCATACCAGAGGCTAACTGCCTACGAAAACAGGCACAGAGGCACTGAAAGAGGATTTCACCCATCTAATGAACACACTAGACTAGACAAATATCAAGATGTATCCATCAGTGGACCAATTGCATGCTTTTGCAGAGGACAAGAAGCCTTCAGTCGACTCCTTCAGACATTAAGCACCACCCACAGCCCAAATGGAATGATACATTATTTTTTTTTGTATTGATCTTTTCCCCCCTCCATTTTTCCTCTGATTTTCTCCCATCCCAATGTTAGTCGTATGCCAATTCCCAATCCCTTCCTGGTCGCTGCGCACTTACCCCCCACAGTCAGATCATCTGGGAGAGTGGAGGCTATCACGTGCTTCCTCCGACACACGTCCAGCCAATCAACCGCTTCTTTTCACCTGGCAGCGCGGATCCTCCCTGAGAGGGCGTAGCGTGTGGAAGGATCACACTATCCCACTCAGGTCCTATCCGTGCTTAGCAGGCGCCCCGACCGAACTGTAGGAGTCGCTGTTTACAACGACCCGGACCCACCCCGCCAGCTTCTCCCATCCTCTAATACAGCCAATTGTATTAGTGTGAACGGCCAGCCAAGCTGGTGACAACCCCGGAGCTGTGAGCTGGATTCGAACAAGCGAATCCAGCTCACAGCTCCGGGGTTGGTGACGAACGCAATCTCCGCTACGCCACCTAACCGCCCCTGGAATGATACATTTTTATAATTTTTTGTAATAAAAAAATATATATATATTATACTCTTTTTAATTTTTTTAATTTTTTTGACCAATAGCCGACTAACGGCAAATTTTGGCCAATCACAGTCGACCATCCAAATCCTTAGCCGGGGATAGCCCTACTATAGACGTTGCCGTTTCTTGCCTGTACACGCTATTATTCCGAAATCAAATCTATCATAGGTATTATGTTCCATCATGAATGCATGAAAGGGGGGGCGGTCGTTTCTGATTATTTGATTGTCAGTAACGGCATTCGTATTGAACACTAAACGCTTATCAGCCCGATCGGTATAGTGCAGGATCAAGCAAAAATGTACGTCAAATCGTCCTTACTTGTGATCGGGAGTATTCCAAAAATAATATTCCAATTGTTTGATCGCCATCTGGTACATCCAATGTCCATTTGGTCCACGGCATAATCCACCACAACATATGGATCGGGGATATTTGACGTGCTTCAATGGAACCGGGGACATTTGGCCATTCCACAGGCCAAGATACAAGGTTACAAAGGGTGCTCGATACCGCCGTGTAGCTGGATACGGCCGGTATTGCACTTTGGCATTCTCTGGATGATTCCCCATGTTAACCCAGAGTCTGTGTGCCTGTAATGAATAGAAATATTGAATAAAAGAAAAAACAATCTAATAACGAGTATACTCGTTATGATTGGCGCCCAATAACGAGTAAACTCGTTGTTGGCGGGGAATGAGTTAAGGACATAAACACTAACAGTGCAATCAGCTCATTGGGAGTCATTCAATTACGTTTGTGACTGTGCAGCACCCATCATACACATACAATATTGACACGGAGGATGTTTCAAATGTGGGTTAACAGATAGCATTTCTGTAAAACTATATTTACTCTATGGGTACAAAGAGCAACGCCGTCTCCAAATAGAGTGGCTACCAATAATAGCAGATATAGAGCAATACCTTGCTAACTGTTTAGCCTTTCTCTTGGAGATGTGAGCCACACACACACACACACACACACAAACGCACGCACGCACGCACGCACGCACGCACGCACGCACGCACGCACGCACGCACACACACACACACACACACACACACACACACACACACACACACACACACACACACACTCAGACAAATCCCTTATATAAAGTTCTACCTGCAGAATTCTTCCATTCAGACACACATAATGGTTTTCACTTTTCAGCCCTTGAGTCATCTTTACAGAAGTTTTCCTTCTCCAGCAGTTGCCTGTGTGCGTGTAGCTTTATGCCAAGCAAGCAGTGCAAAAACTTACCGTAGTGGCATGCAGTAATGCGCCTTTCATTTTCCGCCGCCCAGCGCCCAGGTCGCGCGGAAATAGGCTGTCTATTGCCATTCTCTTTGACAAACTCTAACCTTAACCAGCTCCTTAACAACGCCTAAACTTAACCGTTCTAACCTTAACCAACTCCGAAACAATGCCTAACCTTAACCATAGAAATTATATTGCCATTCTCTTTGACAAACTCTAACCTTAACCAGCTCCTTAACAGCGCCTAAACTTAACCGTTCTAACCTTAACCAACTCCGAAACAATGCCTAACCTTAACCGGCGAAAGAATACACGTTAAAAAAAAATCACGTTAAAAAATATTTTCGATGGGATTCGAACTCGCCAGCAAACAAGCCATAGGATCCACAGCCATGTGTCCTTGCCAATTGAGCTAGTGCCAGATAGTGAATAAGAGGCGGTGACTTATATATATTGAGCTCCAACCAAGGCGGGATCTCATGCGCATGCGCGGGCACCTCGCGCGAGCACGCCGGCGCACGCACGCACCTGAGCGAGCACGCCGCCGCCGGTGCACGCACGGTAGCATTTGTCTGAAAAGAAGGGCGCTTTACCGCACTAGCGTGCGGTGACGAATGCGGAAGCATTTTTGCACTGCTTGCTTGGCATTAACGTACAGGCTGCCTGTGTAGAGAGAGAGAGAGAGAGAGAGAGAGAGAGAGAGAGAGAGAGAGAGAGAGAGAGAGAGAGAGAGAGAGACAGAGAGAGAGAGACAGAGAGAGAGAGAGAGAGAGAGAGAGAGAGAGAGAGAGAGAGAGAGAGAGAGAGAGAGAGAGAGAGAGAGAGAGGGAGACAGACAGACAGACAGACAGACAGACAGACAGACAGACAGACAGACAGACAGACAGACAGACAGACAGACAGACTTGGAGCTGCTAATGATCAGTATAGAGGAAGCACTCAGCCAGAAAGGAGATGGTCTCTATACACTAGACTGACTCACACCTAATACTGCAGTATGTTTGTTCTGAGTGAGGGAGTGGAGAGATTAATAGTGAAAGGGACAAATATACAGTAAAGACATTTTTGTATGTGTGCGTGCATGTTTGTGTGTGTGTTTGTGTGTCAGACACACTTCATTAGACGGGGAACAGGCAGACGGAGAATACATGTGTGACAGATGTACTTATCGTTCTATCTATAAAGGACCTAGTTATCTTCTGGTGTAAAAGACTAAAATAAATGTGTGATTGCCTTCAGACATAATGACGGGGTTGAGGAGTAGAGAGGGGGACAGATGCAGATCCGTGGCAGATATGCTGGGATTGAACCCAGGGGTTTAGCTGTTTGCACAACAGAGCATTGGCTGCACTTTAATCAAATCCAAGACCTCTCAGGCGTTGCTGTGATTTTGACAGAAGCCCAGGTTACTTTGAATGATGAAAGGTGTTTTCCTTTAATCTTTTTCAGTCATTTTGTCCTTGATACTGTATGTGGGGTAAACGGGGAAATTGTGTTTGACCAAAGGACATTTAGTTAAAGCTGCTGTAAGTGGTATTTATTGTTAAGATGAAGTGTTAATAATAGTGTAATAGCTCTACATTCCAACAGCCATAACTGAGATAGAGTGTCCGTAACATGGGTCTCCCAGTCCCTCCGCTCTGCAGTAAACAGAAAATACATTTTCTGATATCCCGTTCCCACTTCATCCAATCAGGAGAGAGAATAGATATTTGTACTTATTTCAAGAAATCTTGCCAAGCCAAATTTGCTTACTGCACTGGTAGATTATTGTACTTGTTTCCAGGACATTATTTGCTTAAAACTAGTTTCTATATCTTATTTTCGTCAGACCATTGCAGTGTTGAGTTTTACATTTACATTTAGATTTAGTCATTTAGCTGACGCTTTTATCCAAAGCGACTTACAAGTTCTGTACGACAAGTCATCAGTTCTCTCTCCTGATTGGATGAAGTGGGAATGGAAGTGTATTTTCTGTGTACTGCAGAGCGGAGGGACTGGGAGACCCATGTTACTGACTCTGTATCAGCGATGGCTGTCAGAATGTAGAGCTATTATTTTAGCTTGTAGACCACTTATTTGAACAAAAAAGAAAACACTTACAGCAGCCTTTAATATTCAAATAATTTTTCTAACACTAACTGATGGATGTTGCAGAGAATGCACTGATGCTGGTAACGTCGGGTGACCTGAGCTAGTTTTGGCCAGCGATTTTAACTGCAATTTCGAAATTCTAAATCCCAAATCAGAGAGAGAAAAGTATTACAAGGCTTTGTTCACTGGAACCACAGACGAAGCTAGGAGCCATCTATTAATAGCTCATTAATTTGTTTATAGCTGCAGGAGATCCTGCCTAGATGAGAGCAGCTGGAGATTCGTCACCCATGAGAGGTTTCTACCCTCAAACAGTTCATTACAGTACAGACTGCAAAAGTTACCCAAATCTGATTTATTTTGCTCATATGTGACTCATATCTGCTTTTTTGGGTGGGGGGGGGGGTTCATAAGAGTGTGAACAGCACAAATCACATGGAATCTGATCTTTGATCTTGAGATACCCGTCTGATTTGTTTTATTTAGCTGGCTCCACTGCATTCAACAAACCGTAATCTGTTACTTCAGTGTCCTCCATGTTTAAATCCATCTTCGTTATTGTTCATTTGCGGCTGGGGGTTGTGGAATAATCCTCCCCCATTCACCCTGTGTCTTACTTAACGATCCCCAGTCATGTTCATGTTCCAACCCTCCCCCATTCACCTTATGTCTCCAGTTCAGGATGTGTGTCTGATGCTGAACGTTGAATTCAAGCTCTGTGCTTCCCCGTCTACACTAATGTATCACCCCCTGTGATGTCATCATCTCAGTGACAGTGCTTCCCCGTCTACACTAATGTATCACCCCCTGTGATGTCATCATCTCAGTGACAGTGCTTCCCCGTCTACACTAATGTATCACCCCCTGTGATGTCATCATCTCAGTGACAGTGCTTCCCCGTCTACACTGATGTATCACCCCCTTAATATGTGATGTCATCATCTCAGTGACAGTGCTTCCCCGTCTACACTAATGTATCACCCCCTTAATATGTGATGTCATCATCTCAGTGACAGTGCTTCCCCGTCTACACTGCCTAATGTATCACCCCCTTAATATGTGATGTCATCATCTCAGTGACAGTGCTTCCCCGTCTACACTGCCTAATGTATCACCCCCTTAATATGTGATGTCATCATCTCAGTGACAGTGCTTCCCCGTCTACACTGATGTATCACCCCCTGTGATGTCATCATCTCAGTGACAGTGCTTCCCCGTCTACACTGCCTAATGTATCACCCCCTTAATATGTGATGTCATCATCTCAGTGACAGTGCTTCCCCGTCTACACTGCCTAATGTATCACCCCCTTAATATGTGATGTCATCATCTCAGTGACAGTGCTTCCCCGTCTACACTGCCTAATGTATCACCCCCTTAATATGTGATGTCATTATCTCAGTGACAGTGCTTCCCCGTCTACACTGCCTAATGTATCACCCTCTTAATATGTGATGTCATTATCTCAGTGACAGTGCTTCCCCGTCTACACTGCCTAATGTATCACCCCCTTAATATGTGATGTCATCATCTCAGTGACAGTGCTTCCCCGTCTACACTAATGTATCACCCCCTTAATATGTGATGTCATCATCTCAGTGACAGTGCTTCCCCGTCTACACTGATGTATCACCCCCTTAATATGGGATGTCATCATCTCAGTGACAGTGCTTCCCCGTCTACACTAATGTATCACCCCCTTAATATGGGATGTCATCATCTCAGTGACAGTGCTTCCCCATCTACACTAATGTATCACCCCCTTAATATGGGATGTCATCATCTCAGTGACAGTGCTTCCGCTCTGGGATTTGTCTCCTCATTACATCATCAATCTTTGATGTCATGACAAGACGGAACTGCGCGCTCCGTCTTTCGTTCACAGACAAGTAAAGCAGGTCAGGAATGTGTCCCCCCCATGCATCACTTCTCTTCCTCTTCTGTCTATCTTTGGGAGCGACTCGTTCCTGTTCAGAAACCAAGCCTGAACTGCCTGAACAGTGTGGAGAGTACATAGTATGCCAATTCAGTTTTAAGGTGAAAACTCTTATCTTAAGTGCCTGGCAAAACAGGGACATTGCTTGTTATACAACAGGTAGGTCCGACCACGCATTGTGACTGGTCGTGAGCACTCTAAGCCGTGAGTATATTCATGATACACTCACGGTTAAATCACCATGAATGATTTTAGAATGCGCTGGTTTTAGAATGTTGTAGAAAGTTTCAACTGCCATTCATCAAACGGAAACTGTCAACATGACCTACTCTGCGGACAACGTTATGTTTGATTTAACGTACCCGTTAACCATAAACGAGTGGATAGAGGAGGAGTCTAATGCAAGCAAAAGTCGGAAAAAGTCGTCAGCGCCTCGGACAGTTCCGTGTGTTGGGCCAGTTCAATGCAGCTTTTCTCCAGCGCGTCCAGCTCATCTTTCATTGTATTGGCATGTCTAATAATGCTGTTTTTATGAATATCGTTAGATGTAGGCCCGTTCTCTATATCTGTCCACTCGTTTATAGTTAATGTACGTTCAATTTGACTAATAACGTCATTAGTTTGCGTTGCCAAGCTGGTTGATACTCCATTTGAAATTCCATAGCAACGAGACATCTTTAGGAACTATTTTTGTGCGACAAGTTCAAGTTTCAAGTTTCTTTAATAGTTGTCATACAGAAGTACAGAATACTTTTATACAAAATGCTTCTTACTGTTACGCTCCAGAGACTGTGCTAGACAAGATAAGTATCAAATAACATAGTATAGCATGTAAATTAGAAGTAGAAAATGAGGTCACAGTGTTCAGTATAGACATATGTACAATGTTCGATGCAGAATAGACGTAACTGAGTTACCATATAATATACAATACTATGCAGTGTACTAATATACAATACTATATAGTGCAAAGCAGAAATGGGATGAGGTACAATTTAGGTACAATTTACAGTAAGGTGTACGAGTTGTAGTGCAATCCTTTATCAATAAATATAAAGTGTGGGGAGTGGGTGCTACAGTGTGTTTGTTTAAAGTGAGTGTGTGCTATAAAGTGTGGGGAGTGGGTGCTACAGTGTGTTTGTTTAAAGTGAGTGTGTGCGTGTGGATGTGGATGTGTGTGCTATGTGCGTTTGATGGTTGTTGTGTAGTGTTCATTGTTTGTTGAGCAGCCTGATGGCCTGGGGATAGAAGCTTCTTCTGAGTCTTTCTGTGCTCGCCTTGAGACTCCGGTATCGCTTGCCTGACCGCAGCAGTTCAAAGAGGCAGTTGTTCGGGTGACTGGAGTCCTTAATGATTCTCTTAGCCTTGCCCCTGCACCGCTTGTTGTAAATGTTCTGGAGGGTGGGGAGCACCCCTCCAATTGTGCGTCCGGCTGAACGTGTCACTCTTTGTAGTCTGCTTCGGTCTTGTGCAGTGCTATTCCCAAACCAGGAGGTGATGTTGCCAGTCAGGATGCTCTCTATTGTACATGAGTAGAAGTTCTTAAGGATCTTCTGACTGACTTGGAACTTTCTTAGGCGCCTGAGGAAGTAGAGGCGTTGTCGTGCCTTCTTCACAACACTGTCAATGTGTGTGGTCCATGTCAAGTCCTCAGATATGTAGGCTCCGAGGTACTTAAAGCTGTTCACTCTCTCAACCGGTGCCCCGTCGATGCTGAGGGGGCTGTAGTCCTTGACCCCCGACCTCCTGAAGTCCACAATCATCTCCTTTGTTTTGCTGACGTTCAGGGAGAGGCTGTTTTCCTGGCACCATCCCGCCAGGACCTTGACCTCTTCCAGGTAGGCCCTCTCGTCGTTTGCAGAGATCAGGCCCACCACCACTGTGTCGTCAGCAAATTTGATGATTGTGTTGCTACTCCGCTGAGCCACACAGTCGTGTGTGTACAGGGAGTAGAGGAGGGGACTCAGAACACAGCCCTGGGGGGCCCCTATGTTGAGGGTGATGGATGAGGAGGTGCAGTTGCCTGCTCTCACCACCTGGGGTCTGCCCGTCAGGAAGTCCAAGACCCACTGGCAGAGGTCATAGTTCAAGCCCAGGTCCCTGAGCTTCACTGAAGTTCACTGAAATCGATATAAAAGACCCCAGAATTGTCTGTATTCATATATTTTTCCCGACGGTACAACTTGTATAAAAGCAATAATACACTCGAACCCATGGTATGTCATGAATATTGCCACTCTGTGATGCCTACGCCACTCCAGCTTTGCTCTCGTGGCTGCGGGCGCATCACAGCCGTGGCAATATTCATGACATACTGTACCACTGGTTCTCGTGTATTATTGCTTAATTATGCCTGTTTTGGGAGGCTTTTACTCTGTGTACATGTGTGTGCGTGTACGCATGCATGCTGGTGTGTGTGTGTGTGTGTGTGTGTGTGTGTGTACAGTCGTTGGTATTCAGATGTATTCTGTGCTCCGTGGAGGGGGACGTTGAGTCCTGCCTCACCTTCTGCTCTCTCACCTGTGAAGCTGCTCCTCACAGCCTCACGGCTTCCTGCCAGCAGCCAGCGACCTTATTAGAGCCATGCATCAGGACAGACAGACAAAAGATGGAGAATCCGAGAAAGATGCAGTGATAGAGAAAAGTGTGTGTGTGTGTGTGTGTGTTTGTGTGTGTGTGTGTGTGTGTGTGTGTGTGTGTGTGTGTGTGTGTGTGTGTGTGTGTGTGTGTGTGTGTGTGTGTTTGTATGTGTGTGTGTGTGTGTGTTTGTACGTACGTGTGTGTGTGTGTGTTTGTATGTGTGTGTGCGTGTGTGTGTTTGTGTTAGTATGTGTGTGTGTTTGTATGTATGTGTGTGTGTGTGTGTGTGTGTGTGTGTGTGTGTGTGTGTATGTGTGTGTGTGTGTGTGTGTGTGTTAGTATGTGTGTGTGTGTGTGTGTGTTTGTGTGTGTTAGTATGTGTGTGTGTGTGTGTGTTTGTGTGCTGACAGTGTTCTCCAAGCTTCTGTCGCATCTCTCCCGGTGTCCCTCACTACCGCTCTCTCTCCCAACCGAGCCGGTTCCTCCCTCAAGCTGCCTCCCGAGGTTCGATATGGTAATGCAATCACCACATACGCCGTCTCCATCTGTCTCGCCTAAATTGAACACACTCACAGCTGCTCCCAGGAGTTTGGGGCAGTTGAACAGAACGAGCTGCGAGAGCTGGAATGGGTCGTCTCCGCTCTCTTCTGTGTGTTATTCACAATCTGGGCCAAGTGTCGACGTTGTAGAGCGGCATCCTCCCCCGGAGAAAAAACATCTTCTTCCGACGATTACGTTCCGAAACGTCTGTGGCCCGGTGGTCCTAATGACCGTCTGGTGACCAGAAGGAACCCGGCTTTAATCGCTGCTAAGTGTCAGTGTGACCATCCCATGTTGAAGTGTTAAAAATCTAGTAATCCGGGGCGCCCAAGTGGCGAACCACGTAACGCGCTGCGTCACGGCACGGCCGACCCGGGTTCGATTCCCGGACCTGGCGTTCTTTGCCGAATGTCTTCCCCTGCTCGGTCTCCCATTTCCTCCTCTCCCTCTCTCTCTACCGCAGTGGTTCCCAAAGTCGGGGTCGCGACCCAAAGGTGGGCCGCGAGCAGCCACGGGTGGGCCGTGAGATGATTTCCATTTTTTTTTTTTATATATATATATATATATATATATATATATATATATATATATATATATATATATATATATATATATATATATATATATATATATATATTTTTTTTTTGTCAGGCCACTGAACTTAGAAGCAGGCCAGGACAGTGTTTCTAGTTGTATTCTAAAATTATATTCTATTGTATTCTAAAATGTGACTATATGGTTTTATATTAACTTAATAAAAACGAAAAATCTACTTATTTCAACGAACATTTCAAACTAAATAACAGATTATGCACATAAAACGCTGAAAAGAACCGAAGCAACAATAGTATTTTAATGAGGCTATTATTATTATCATTATTATTTTGCAACAAGTTAGCCCTCTCATAAATAGCACATATAAATGAATAACTAACTTGAACTAACTTAATAGGATTGAAGTGATATTTGGCTTAAAAAATCGGTCGCCTGGCAAATAAAAAAAATAAAAATAGCCTGACGATGTGCATTGGGCCGCGGCTCTCTGACGCCTTATTTTCTGGGCCCTGGCCTGAAAAGTTTGGGAACCCCTGCTCTACCGGACTGCCCGGTAGTAAAAAAAACGCAATAAAAATCTACAAAAACATATAATTTTTTTTTTTTTATATATATCTAGTAATCCCTAGTCTCTAATCTGTTTTTGTGGTGCTATTATATAGGTCTAGTAAGCCCCAGTCTCTCCTCTGTTTTAGTTCCTGTGGTGTTATAGGTCTAGTAAGCCCCAGTCTCTCCTCTGTTTTAGTTCCTGTGGTGTTATAGGTCTAGTAAGCCCCAGTCTCTCCTCTGTTTTAGTTCCTGTGGTGTTATAGGTCTAGTAAGCCCCAGTCTCTCCTCTGTTTTAGTTCCTGTGGTGCTATAGGTCTAGTAAGCCCCAGTCTCTCCTCTGTTTTAGTTCCTGTGGTGTTATAGGTCTAGTAAGCCCCAGTCTTTCCTCTGTTTTAGTTCCTGTGGTGTTATAGGTCTAGTAAGCCCCAGTCTCTCCTCTGTTTTAGTTCCTGTGGTGCTATAGGTCTAGTAAGCCCCAGTCTCTCCTCTGTTTTAGTTCCTGTGGTGTTATAGGTCTAGTAAGCCCCAGTCTCTCCTCTGTTTTAGATCCTGTGGTGTTATAGGTCTAGTAAGCCCCAGTCTCTCCTCTGTTTTAGTTAATTTGGTTGTTATAGGTCTAGTAAGCCCCAGTCTCTCCTCTGTTTTAGTTAATTTGGTTGTTATAGGTCTAGTAAGCCCCAGTCTCTCCTCTGTTTTAGTTAATTTGGTTGTTATAGGTCTAGTAAGCCCCAGTCTCTCCTCTGTTTTAGTTAATTTGGTTGTTATAGGTCTAGTAAGCCCCAGTCTCTCCTCTGTTTTAGTTAATTTGGTTGTTATAGGTCTAGTAAGCCCTAGTCTGTCCTCTGTTTTAGTTCCTGTGGTGTTATAGATCTAGTAAGCCCAGTCTCTCCTCTGTTTTAGTTCCTGTGGTGTTATAGATCTAGTAAGCCCCAGTCTCTCCTCTGTTTTAGTTAATTTGGTTGTTATAGGTCTAGTAAGCCCCAATCTCTCCTCTTATATAATTTTTTTATTTATTATTTCTAACTGGATTATTTGTATCTGGATCTTAACTCTTTGACTGTGCCGCTGTTTTTCCATCTTTACTCCCTGGAGCCAGCTTTTTTTTTTTTACCATTTTCACGATGTTTGCAGACCCATCGTATATTCTATATTATTACATGGCGTTTTAACATTCGCCAAAATGCTTGATTGTGATTGGTCAATAGCGCTCCGTTGCCCCTAGCAGCAGTCAATTATTTCTCGATACTTCACCGCTGCTATGAGCAACGCGCAATAATGACCGCTGTTAGGGGAAAGATAGCCTCGCAGCCGGACTCTCGCAGCGTTATACCATGCACAGCCTGCGGAGCATGGCAGGTCTCGACAGTACACCATGCATTTGATCTCGTCTTGTCGATGGTGTCAAATGAATTATATTGTTGGTAAGTTAGCCCTGTAATAAACGGGATAATGTATACGTTGACACTGCGAGATTCAAACCTAAATAGACTCAGCTTTACCATATGCACAGCTGCACTGCATCAGGTGTAATCAAGCCCATTGTGATATTTCCTCCAACGCCAGAGGAGCAACAGAACAACCGCGTCTGCATTTGATCTCGTCTTGTCGATGGTGTAAAATGAATTACATATATTGTTAGTAAGTTAGCCCTGTAATAAGCGGGATAATGTATAGCTATACTATTATCCCGCTTGGCTGTGCCTCGGTGTTCCAGAACGCAGTGTCGGTCAATTATTTTGCGACAATGACCTCGTAGCTATACATTATCCCTTACTTATAGCTATGGAGACAATAGTATGGCTCATTTGACAGGCACTATTTATAGTCCGACAGGGACAAACCAGTTAATTTCTACACACCTTTCTTTGTGCGCTATACCACGCTAAACATCACCCTGTTTAAAAATAATCCCGTCTCGTTCTTTAGATTGTGAGATATGACTGAAACCTATATTATTTCCAAATCAAAGGTATATACCATATAGATGTTTCTTCACAAAGTCATCAAGGGCGGGCGGCTAGGTGGCGCAGTGGGCAAGGCGCTCGCCACCAACGCAGGAGGTGGGGGAGGGGGGGGGGGGGTAAAATACGACGCTGTGATCAATACAAAAGCATGTTTTAGGTTCGGTAAAATAGACCTAAAATAGACCTTACCTTTGTCAGAAGGTACTCCAAAATGTATAATCCCAGTAGTTCCATCGCGATCGCCATTACTGGTGTGCATTGGGCCTGTGCTGCTTCACTTTGAGGGGGAGGGGATTCCTGCAGCCGGAGGCACTGAGAGACCAGTTCAAAAGGTAGGCGATACTGCCACCTGTCGGGATTCGATCGTCATTGCAATTATAACGTAGGCAGCGGTGCCAGGGAGACACAGGCAGGTCCGCGCGATGAGATATCTCGGGTTTGGTGCTCAACGCTTGGATTTGAAACACGAGAAATCTCGTGTTTGGCGCTGAATGAGTTAAAAGCAACAATGTGTCTTGGATCGCCGCAAATGGCAGGCCCCTGTGCTGTGCCACCTGTCTGGTCAAATGCGGCAGTTGAACACAATCAAATTGGACAGATGATTTTCCTGTTCATATCTCCCATTCACAGACCGCATGCTGTCTTTCATTCACAGACAGTGCAGTACATTAGCTCAGGGGTCTGTCTCGTCCTCACATCAAGAGAGTCCTGCCTTTCAGTCTCAACAAATAATATTTATCTATTTAATTATGGACTCTTGGCGACAGTGGCTCAGGAGGTAGAGCGGCCGTCTGGTAATCAAAAGGTTCCCGGTTAAATTACGATTCCACCTGGCAGCGCGTCGACGTGTCCTTGAGCAAGATAACCTCTAGCTTGCTTACACCCACTCTGCTGATGTAGGGAGGGAGTCTGACTGTAACGGGACAGAAGTGCGCCCCCGGATTTATCAAACAGGGGCCTGTCTAGCATCTAGGGTACATAGCAAAGGGCTTTAGCATTCAGTCAGGGTAGAGGGACTTAAGACTTCAGAGCATGAACAGGCCTTTTAATTAACTGTCGGTCCTCATTGGCAGGTTCCTGCTGTCACAGGCTTGGAGCAGTGGGACTCGACAGATTCTGCCATTGAAGTGGCTAACCCAGCATCTCTACCACTGTTGTGGAGTAGCTTCAATACATTAAATTAGTAGTTTAACTACATTTTGCAGTAGCTTGCTGGTAGTTCAACTAATTTCAAATTTGCTAAGTTATTGTAGTTTGTTAATTACTGTTATGATTATACAACAAAAACATATTTTTTTGTGAAGAACCCAGATTAGCTATAGGGCTATTTAGTGTTGGTTCAGCTATTAAAATGACAAGTGTGCAGGCTTGCGATTTATCTTTGTCATACTTATTCAAGTTAGCCATAGCTATATATGTGGTGTGTGTGTGTGTGTGTATGTGTGTGTATTGGTGTGTGTGTGCGTGTGTGTATGTGTGTGTCAGGGCGGTGACCAACTGGCCCCCGCCCCTGTGTGTGTGTGTGTATGTGTGTGTGTGTGTGTGTTAGTTATATGGAAAAGACAGGTTTGGTGCCACTATTCACCCTTACAAAATAACATACCCCATGGCCCAAATATATGGCGTGGAACTCTAACCAAAGAGAGATATCTTACATTCTACTGGTCTAAATAGGCAGTACCTGTCTCTTGAGGGGGTGGACTACAATGAGATTCCAAACAGGGGTTTAGGTGTATACACTGTTAGAAACCTGTCTTGTCTAACCAAGCTAGTTACATATATATGGCCACGTGTCGAGCATTTTTTATTTTTTTTTATTACTATTATTATTATTATTATTATTATTATTATTATTATTATTATTATTATTATTATTATTATTATTATTATTATTATTATTATTATTATTATTATTATTATTATTATTATTATTATTATTATTACTATTATTTAAGAAAAGAAAAAAAAAATATATATATATATATATATATATATATATATCTTTTTTTTTCTCTCTTTTTTATTTTAATTTTTTTTGGTTCTTGCCATGTGTAATTAAGAATTATAGTTCTCACGGGGTGCTCGTTTAGAGCACAGGGTGCACAAGGTTAGCTGTAATGCTAGGCACAGTCAGTGTTACTGTGGCTGTGAGTAGTCACGGCCCACGGGGACGTGAGAGGGCGTTCTATGTTTGTTTGTTTTTCATTGCTAATATTCACAGTGAATATTTTTGTCTATTTTTGTTTATTGTTTTTTGTTTCTATTCTTATGACTTTTTCTCATCTTTAATTGTAAGCACCCTGGACCACCACGCTGCCATCTCAAATGTCATGATTATTTTTTCACTTTGTTATGCCAGTGTTTAATCCTAATAAGGGGTCAGGGGGCAATACTAACATAATTAGTTGGAATGTGAAGGGTGTAAATAACCCCTTGAAACGTACTAGGATCCTTACTCACTTACAGCAGCTTGGGGTTGGCATCGCCTTTCTGCAAGAAACTCACCTCCGGCGAGTAGATCACCGTTGAATACACAGAGCTTGGGTAGGTCAAGTGTTCCACTCTGGTTTTCAGAGCAAAGCCAGAGGAACAGCCATTCTGATTAACAAAAACACACCATTTACTAGAGTTGTTCCGATACCGATACCAGTATCGGAAATGCCGCCGATACTGCCTAAAATGCTGGTATCGGTATCGGCGAGTACCCTCTAATGTTGCGCTCCGATACCATATGACGTAATTTATCAACAACACTGCGGACGTTGGGCTCTGTAGATATACCCTACTCGCTGAGTGAGCATTATAAAACAAACGTGTGCTTAATCGACCGTGAATTAAAGTGTCAATTGCCATTTGTCATTTTAACAGCAGAGCAGATACTTTCTTAAAATGCCATCGTCCCGACAGAGCGCTGTTGACGGGGAGCTCTGATGAGTTCGCTTGGTGGCTGGTGTTATTAGCATTGAACAGCTAACCGAAAGCTAGCTTTAACGTTACCTTGGCTAAAGTTGGGGCTATTCATAATCCAACAATAATGGCTGCAGACCTGCAAGCAAAGTACAGCAAGTTGGCAAAGGAGTATTCCAAGTTAAATCACAATGTCACCAGTAACGTTACAGTCTTCTATGGTCTTTCCATATACCGGTAGCTCCTGCTAGCTAACCTAGCTCACGGTAACGTCGTCATTGCACAATTGCACGTCGCATACACAATTAATGACATGTTGCGGACAGCCATATCGGCGACAATGTTTAGCTTTTAGTGCCAAATGATAAGAGTCTGAGGCGGAGTCTCAAAAGAGAATGTTGAATATTTATTGTGCAAAAATCACAACAGTTCCTCTGCTACTTCAACGGAGCCTTGTAGACTGAGTAGGGTATATCTGCAGAGCCACTGGGTAGCGAGTGCAAAGCGAGTGGATCATTGGAGTAGGGTATATCTGCAGTGCTGCAGCCCCATACTCATTGATTAATGATACTAATACAAATCTATACAATCACCTGTTGAATAAATACCATTACTTTCTAGTTATTACTAAAAAACAGTATATATAAAACAGTATCTGTAAAAAAAAATATATATATATATAATTTATATACGTTTTTTTTTTTTTTTTTATATGTATGCACTGGTATCGGATAAGTATCGGTATCGGCCGATACCCAAAGCTTAGGTATCGGAATCGGATCGGAAAGGAAAAAATGGTATCGGAACATCTCTACCATTTACTCCATCTGATGTGATCTCTGACCCTAATGGCAGATTCATTATAGTTTCAGGAACTCTCTATTCCACAAAGGTAGTCCTAGTCAACGTATATGCTCCCAATTTTGGTGACACGCATTTCATCAATAAACTTATCTCCTCATTCCCCGACCTGAACTCTAATCAACTGATTATGGGAGGTGACCTTAATTGTGCTCTTAACCCAGCCTTAGATCGATCATCATCTAATCCAGCTCCACAATCTCAGACTGCTAGAGCCATAGTGTCCTTCCTGAAGCAATACGGTATTTCAGATGTCTGGCGCTTCCTTCACCCCACCGCCAAACAGTACTCTTTCTTTTCACCAGTTCATCATACATATTCTCGAATTGATTATTTGTTTATCGACAACACATTTCTATCTCAAGTGCGTTCCTGCTCTTACGATAGCATTGTTATTTCAGACCATGCAGCAATAGTCTTAAAGCTAGCCTTCCCGGACAAATGTCCATCATTCAGGCCGTGGAGACTTAATCCACTATTGCTATCTGAGGACTCATTCTCGTCGTTCCTGTCCACTAAGATCAAATATTTTTTTGAGGTAAATTCTACCCCTGGCATGTCTATGTCCATCATTTGGGAAGCTCTTAAAGCTTTTCTCCGTGGAGAAATTATTTCTAACTGTGCTCGACGTAATAAACTGCGCAACAGCAGACGCGCTGAACTTTCAGACCAAATTCTTAAATTGGATTATTCATATTCAGTCTCTCCGACACCTTCACTTTATAATGAAAGAGTGACTCTACAGACGGAATCTAACCTCCTCTCCACCAGTCATGCTGAGCAGCTTCTACTCAAATCACGCCAGTCCTTTTTTGAATTTGGTGACAAACCTAGTAAAGTGCTGGCACTACAGCTAAAACACAGCACCGCTCAGAACTTGATCACGCAAATTAACTCTGGAGAGATCTATACGGACCCATTGGAAATAAATGGTCAATTCAAAACATTTTATTCTTCACTATATACTTCTGATTCCCCTAAAGACCCCTCTCTCATGAATAGTTTTTTCGCAGGTTTGGATGTACCAGTCATAGACAGTGATTCGATGATGCTTTTGGAAGAGCCCATTAGCGCTGATGAAATTCAACAGGCTTTAACTATGATGCAGAGTGGAAAAAGCCCAGGCCCAGACGGGTTCCCAGTGGAATTCTTAAAAAAATATTCCACACAGTTATGTCCCATTATGGCTTCAATGTTTGAGGAATCATTTCAATCCCGCTCGCTTCCTCCGACTCTCTACCAAGCCTCAATATCCCTGCTCTTAAAAAAAGATAAGGACCCGAAAGACTGGCTCATATCGTCCTATTTCTCTCCTCAACAATGAAGCAAAGATCTTGGCAAAGGTACTCGCTCGACGACTGGAATCTGTTATACCAAGTATTATCCATCCAGATCAGTCTGGTTTTGTGAAGGATAGAATGGCTTTTTTCAACCTGCGGCGCCTTATGAATATAATTTACTCTTCCACCGAGTCTCCCGTTGCAGAGGTTGTTGTTGCACTAGACGCAGAGAAGGCCTTTGACCGGGTTGAATGGGACTACTTATTCTATACTCTGCAGAAATTCGGTTTTGGCGAGACATTTGTGTCCTGTAGTGATGTGACGATTCATCGATTTGCATCGGTGCGCCGGCATACACGTTGACGATGCAAGTGCACCGGTGGAATAAGTCCGCGTCGGCAAAATGCCAGGCTGAACTCGCGATGCATCTTGTTGTAGCGTCTTTGCACCGGTCAAAACCGATGCATTGATATAATTTCCTCTCATCCACTTGTCAGCAGTGCACTGTGACTGCACACACACACAGCAGATACTATTGCTTTGCTACTACATAAGGCGAGAGCCGCGTCACAGTTATCAACAAACAGTGGAAGTCAAGGAGACATGAATAGAATTGCCCAACATGCTAACGCCAGTTAGCCGTTCAGCTAACGCTAAACTATAGTGTCTAACTAAAGTGACTCTGCAACACCAGTAACATTAGTGAGGAGGGGGGGGTATATTGAAGACGCTTGACAACAGGGGTTCAAAGATAACTTCACATTTATTGGTTATTCATTTCTTAATTATATCGCTTCATGCAATCCATCCAGCTCCGTGTTGTTGACAATAATGCTACGGTCGGAAAGTATCTGACGCATCCTAGTGACCTAGTCTAGTGTGTGACATCATCAACTGTCGCCGGCCGCTCAGACGGGGAGGGGCTCTCTCTCTCTCTCTCTCTCTCTCTCTCTCTCTCTCTCTCTCTCTCTCTCTCTCTCCTCTCTCTATCCTCTCTCCTCTCTCCTCTCTCCTCTCTCCTCTCTCTCTCTCTCTCGTGTGTTTTTAGCTAAAGTGGATAGAAAAGACAGTTTATGCAAAAGTCTTCTTAGGCACCCAAGAGTTTTTATATAAATTGTCTTACAGTAGATTCTTTTATTTTTAATAATAATATAAGCTGCATATAAGGAATACAACCAAATCCTCTGTCATACCATAAAATTGTATTATTTATTATTATTATTATTTTGCATCGTGTTGAATCGCATCGTATCGCCCCGAATCGCATTATGTTGAATCAAATCGTATCGAATCGTATCGTATCTCAACAGGGGGTGAATCATATCGCATCGCATCGCCCGGTGCTTCAAATGTATCGTTAATGTATCGTATCGTTGCCACCGTATCGAGATGCACATCGCATCGGCCTCAGTGAGGAGATGCACATCCCTAGTGTCCTGGGTCAAACTTTTATACTCCTCTCCAGTGGCATCAGTTCGAACAAATGATGTGACTTCGGAATATTTCCCCCTACAACGCGGTACAAGACAGGGTTGCCCTCTCTCCCCGCTACTATTTGCACTAGCGATCGAGCCACTAGCTATTACCTTTCGCATGGACCGCCATGTCCAAGGCATCATTCGAAATGGACAGGAACAAAGAATCTCGCTATATGCGGACGATGTCCTGCTGTATATCGCGGATCCAGCCACCACACTTCCACGTGTCCTTCACATACTACACGAGTTTGGTGTCTTTTCTGGTTATAAATTAAACCTAAACAAGAGTGAACTTTTCCCCATAAACTCCTTAGCTAGAAATATCCCCCCCTCTATGTTCCCCTTCAAGCTTTCCCCAAGCAGCTTCCGTTACCTTGGCATAACGATAACACATAAACATTCTAATCTCATAGAGTCCAACTTCACCCCTCTACTGGAGCGCACCAAGCAGGGTTTTATCAGATGGTCATCACTTCCTTTATCACTTGTTGGCAGAGTGAACACTGTGAAAATGAACACATTACCGAAATTTCTGTACTTATTTCAAAATATTCCAATCTTCATTCCAAAGTCATTTTTCAAAGCCCTCGACAAGGCAATATCAGATTTTATTTGGAATAAACGCCCAGTCCGAATAAATAAAATGGCCCTCCAGAAGCCTAAATCACAGGGAGGCTTTGCACTACCCAATTTCTTGGTCTACTATTGGGCTGCAAATATTCACAGCATTCTCTATTGGAGTCATTCCCATTACGGACTCTGTCAGTGGGTACCGGCATGGATGGACATGGAAAGGGCATCTTGTTCTAGAACATCTTTGCAATCCTTAGTTTGCTCTTCGCTCCCAGTCACAACCGCCCAGTACACCAACAACCTCTTAGTACAACACTCCCTCCGGATCTGGTCCCAGTTCAGAAAACACTTTGGTCTCCATGCCATGTCACCGTCGTCACCTGTCCACAAAAACGTCCTTTTCCCTCCCGCTATGGTGGATGAAACCTTCAGCAACTGGTTTAAGAATGGCATTCTGAACATTTATGATTTGTACCAAGACAGTTCATTTCTGTCTTTCACACAACTGTCCCTAAAGTTTAACTTACCAATTTTTTTTTTCAGATATCTACAGATACGTGATTTTGTTAATAATAATAATAATAATAATAGATTGGATTTTAAGAGAGAAGCGCCTTTCTCAGACTCAAGGACACTGTACAAGGAAAGGATGGAAAAAATAAGAAATAAAATTGAAAAAATATAATAAAATACATAAAAGATCTGTGTATAGTAACAACAAGAAAAAACAAATAAGATAAAAGATATAAAAAATAAAAAAAAGGAGGCAAGTTCTGTCCAATTGGATGAAGTGGTTGAAATTAACAAACAAACAAACAACAAAACAAAACAACGGAATCTGTGGCTTAAGAAAAAAGTCAGGGGTGGGCTACTTGGGAGCGGGGCCGTGTTGCGTGAAGGCAAGTGTGAACAGGTGGGTTTTTAGCTTGGTTTTGAAGAGGTTGATGGTGTTAGAGCCTCGGATGAGGGGGGAGAGGGAGTTCCACAGTCTAGGGGCAGCTGCAGCGAAAGCTCGGTCTCCCAGTGTGGAACGCCTGCTGCGGGGGATGGTGAGGAGGTCGGAGTTGGAGGATCGGAGGCCTCGTGCTGGAGTGTAGGGGTGGAGTAGGTTGGTCAGGTAGGAAGGGGCAAACCCGTGCAGGGATTTGTAGGTGAGGAGGAGGATCTTGTAGGGGATTCGGTAGTCGATGGGGAGCC
This sequence comes from Notolepis coatsorum, assembly GCF_963971535.1. NCBI lineage: Eukaryota > Metazoa > Chordata > Actinopteri > Aulopiformes > Paralepididae > Notolepis > Notolepis coatsorum. The sequence continues at coordinate 180,647,430 of NC_140167.1, forward strand.
AGTGGAGTTTTTGCAGGGTGGGGGTGATGTGCTGCCAGGGTTTGGTGCGCGTGAGGACCCTCGCAGCAGAGTTTTGGACGTACTGTAAGCGATCCAGAACCTTCTTGGAGGCACCAAGAAGGATTCCGTTACAGTAGTCGAGGCGGGAAGTGATGAAGGCGTGAATGAGTGTTTCCGCTGAGGTGTCGGAGAGTGAGGGGCGGAGGCGGGAGTTGGAGGAAGTTGGTGGTCATCCATGTTTTTATGTCCTGGAGGCAGGCAGTGAGGGAGGGGGGAGGAAGGGGAGCCGAGGGTTTGGTGTGGAGGTAAAGCTGTGTGTCGTCTGCATAGAAGTGGAAGTGGAGGCCGTGTTTCCTTATGATGTCACCGAGTGGGAGGAGGTAAATCATAAAAAGGAGCGGACCTAGCACCGAACCCTGGGGAACACCCTGTTTAACAAGTGCTGGAGCTGACCTGGAGCCCCCGAGGGAAACATACTGCCACCTGTTGGTAAGGTAGGATGTGAACCATGTGTAGGAGTCACGCTGGAGCTTTGAACCCGTCGGCGGACAACAAAAGAAATTCGAATCCCTCTTAAATACTCAAAAAGGACATCTTTTCAGAAATCGATAAAAATAGAAAAATTGCCATTTCTAGTGCTTTGACATGTAAGGTATACGTCCCCCAACTTGCTAAACCTAATACGACTTGTAAATACGTTTAATTCTTGCTAGATGGTATGCTTGTAATAATCTCCATTTGCGATAAAAACTACATTGCGCGTCACATCCATGGACGCACGCACACACCACACACACCAACAGCGCATAGGTGGTAATCACTGAGTGATCTAATATGCATATTCTTCAGCGCGAGAGGGGGGGGTTGTGTTTCTCACTGTCTGTCGTTGATAATATAATCTGGTCCTGCATTATTATTATTATTATTATCATTCTCTCTCGAGAATACACGGGACCCGACAGAACGTTAATTTATGTATTAAAAGTAGTCTTATGCTTTTCATCCTCGCCCGTGTATATACCCACGTCGCGCTAAAACAACATAAACTACTGTATGGCAGACAGAGTGCGTGTGTGTACGAGTTATGAGTTATCTCGCAGTTCATTCAAGCGCGCATCACGGTCATGACAGCTCTCTAGAGTAGAACGGTGCGCTCACAGGGGCGTAGCTGGAGATTCTGGGCCCCATGAAAGAAACAATTTGTAGGCCCCCCAATCTATTAAAAAATGTGGGGCCCCCAATCTATAAAAAAATTTGGGGCATTTGCTGGGCCCTTGGAATCATCCTAACCCCCCCCCCCCCCCCCCCCCCCCCCAGCTACTCCCCTGCACACACACACACACACACTCTCTCTCTCTCTCTCTCAAACAGAGAAATCAAAAGAAATCAGTACATTGTTGTTGATTATTATTCTCTATGTGTTTTTAATAAAATTGTGTGATATTCTATTCCAGTTGTCTTTGGTCTTGTTTTCTCTGGTTATGATCATGTTATTAGTGTGTGTGTGTAAAAAAACTAATTAATAATATAATTATTATAAATGTCGCTCTCTCTCTCTCTCTCTCTCTCTCTCTCTTGAAATCTACAGTTACACATTGCTGTATTTAGTGAGGTAAATGAGTACAAGACATGTTTCACAGACACACACACACACACATACACACACACACACATACACAGACAGACAGACACACACACACATTTACATTTACACATTTACACATTACATTTACATCTAGTCTAGTTTGCTTATTTTTTTTTGATATGGTACAGTACTGTAAATACAGACACAGACACACACACACACAGAAACACACACACACAGGCTAGGCCTCCTGCTGGGTCCATTCACTGGAATAACAAAGGAATGACTGGGCCTTTGCTCCAGGTGTGAAATGGTTCTAGTGACAATGATCACATTGAATTCTGGGAGTGTAGTTCTCTCATCAGATAGCTGAATGAACTTGGATCTACTTCAAGTCCTATACTGAAAAGGTGTTAGGATTTTACCAGAATGTTTGATAGGACATTGATTGAAAACTATCGTCTCAAATTTGACAATTGATGGCTTATTTTGAAGGTATGAATCTGTAATTTTATATTATGTAACAAAAAAAAGGGGGAAATTCTCAGGAGGAGGAGCTCTTTAGGTTAGACTCCTAAGGGTGAGCAAATTTGCCCAGTTCCCCCATACACTTCCAAAAACTGTGATCGACCGCATCTTGGAGGTGAAGGTTGTAATCAAAGGCTCAATATCTAAACTATATAACATCATATCCCTATCCCTACCCTCCTCAGTATTGGCTATAAGACAAAACTGCGAGTCCGATCGAAATCATCAATTTACAGACAAAGAATGGGAAAATGCTCTTGCCCGAATACACTCTTCTTCAATATGTGCCCGCCATTCACTGATACAGTTCAAGCTCCTCCACCGTCTATATTGGTCAAAGACTAGACTTGCGAAGATAAATCCTGGCATGGATCCCACATGTGATCGGTGCCACCAAGCCCCTGGCTCACTTATTCATATGTTTTGGCATTGTCCAGTACTGGCCCCTTTCTGGACTTCCATTTTTAAATCTTATCCAGACATATTTTTTATGAATATTGACCCATGCCCTCTTATTGCATTATTTGGTCTGACACCAGAGAACGCTGCAATACCTATTGGGCAATCCAATGCCATGGCCTTTGCCTCACTCATTGCCAGACGCCTCATCCTATTCAACTGGAAGGCAGCCACTCCCCCTTCACACTTACACTTATACATATAGAGAAAATCAGATTTACAACACAAGGCCACACAGATACCTTCCACAAAACATGGCAGCTCTTCCTATCTCATTTCAAAACCCATATGACTCCTTCCAGACTTGGGACCCCATGACCCCCCTCCTCCCCCTATCTACCTTCCTGACACTGCTAGCCCACGTATGGCTGGGGAGATGGCATTGTGGTGGTCTGCTAAGGGTGTTAAATTTACTTTCCATTTTATTTGTTTTACCATCTGGAAACCACGCTACTAAAATGGAGAGTATTACTTATATTATATATTATTATTACGGTCTTTCCTATTTATATATATATATATTTTTTTCTCTTTTGTTTTCTTTTCATTTTACTTCATTTCTTTTTGTGTAGCTTTGTCTGCCACATCTGTACTTATGTTTAATTATTTAAATTTCTTTATTTTTCATTTTTATTCTATTTCTTATTTTTACATGTATGTTTGTCGTCGCCCTCACTGGGTGGGATGGGTGGGATTCGGGGATAGGAATGGGGAAGGAAATGGAGGTTGTATAATTTGGATAACTGAAATGTATAAATATGTACTAATTCTTCCAATAAAAAAAGATAAACCTAGAAAAAATGACAAGTGTGCACCATAGCTTTTGCAATAAACTCAATTGAGTGGTTTATGCAGTCATCTGACTTCATTTTGTATTATATAAGTTAACAAAACTATATTTCTCCCGATGGTAGCTTATTTGTTGTAGTTCAACTTCTTCCAGTGTGAAGTAATTGGGAGCTTGAGAAACGATAGGTTATGACTATAACCAAGTTCTGTTAATAATGGTGACGCTCGGCATCACTACTGCACTGTACCTCACACGTGCACGCGCACTGAATAAAGACCACAATGTACCTTTATATCCCAATATTCGTCTGACCACACCCCTATCAGCTACCTACATAAGCAGGGGTGGGGCCACATACTCGCCTCCTTCCCAAGCTTTCACCACAAGGTGAGATCAAGGGCAGCAGCGGCGTCTGATGCCGAGCGTCACCATTATTAACAGAACTTGGTTATAGTCATAACCTATCGTTCTGTATCATAATGGCTCTGCTCGGCATCACTACTGCACAAGGGAGGCCGAGCGAGAGCCATCGGCCGACAAATACACCCTGCTGAGGCCCCCCACAACCATCAGATCAGGGAGGACCGAGCCCCCCTGACCCCCCCTAATGGAGGGCACCCCCCCTATTGGAGGTTCCCGGGAGGGCGACGGACCCGACCGTGCGAAGAGGCACTCAAGCAACTCAACGCACAGGGTGAGCAGACCGTGGCCTGACCCCACGACTACACACACGCACAACCCGCATGCCACTCGGGAACGAACGGAGGGAACAACCTCGTTACTGCCCCCAGAATCACGGGGTCAAACCCAACCCCGTGGCAAGGCCGTAGCAGCGGAGCGCGAAGGAAGACCCAGACCCACTGAAGGGACTGGATCCCCTGGAAAACGGGGGCCCGGAGTGGTCAATGACACCAGGCATCAAGACCCCACCAGGCGGTCACTTAGTGACACCGCCCCCCACATCGCCAGCGTATTCGGATAAGGCCCCTCCAAGAGCGGGCCCTTTCCCCCCAATAGCACACCGCCTGGCACACTGACCCTGCAGAACAGGCAGTCAGCATGGCCGTAAGCACACAAAAAAGGTTAAAAGGAAGCAGGCAGCGCACCGGGGAAAACCAGGCAACAGGCTGTAACCTGAGCCTGGAGCACTGCGGACGAGACAGGCGCCAAAGGAGTTCGCTGAGAACAGCCCCCCCGGCGGAAGGGGCGTATGCTGGCGTTGTTGCATGACCAAGCCTCCATTTAACCCCACCCAGAGGGGTTGAGGCAGAGAAGGCTGACATGATTGGCAGACGTCATGAACGTGCAGGGGCACCCTCAACCGGGTAACCCGGGAGTTGACACTGCTCCAACACACCAGGGAATCAACCACCTTGTCATTACCCAATGCGGTGGTTGTTCCTATAACCCCTCAAGAAAAAACTCCAAAACACACCTGCGGGTACACACTGGCTATACCGCAGTACAAGTGTTTCAGTTTTCAAAAAAGGATTATCCCAGGCCTACGGGTCGACGAAACATTACTTCGGACCGGGCCCGGCGATACGGGAAGCACAGGGTCACCAGAAGAGGTCAAAGACCACCCCAACAGGCCCCTCTTCGCCATGCATGAGAGAGGAGCGAAAATAATGGAGAACCAGCCCCAAGCACACCATACTTGGTATTCCCAGGCGGTCTCCCAACCAAGTACTAACCAGGACCAATCTGCGTAGCGGCCGAGATCTGACGAGATCGAGCGTGTACAGGTTGGCATGGCCGTAAGCCATTACGACAGTGCAGAGTACAAAATGTACCCAACCAGGGTCTCCATAGCGCTTAACCCTGTGACACCCGGACCGACCTGGCATTTTTCCCCCTGAAAAAAGCCCAAGTCCCTCAGGGTACCAGAACAGCAGATCTGCATCCCCGGCGGACAACGGGTTTAACTGATCTGGACCAGCGTGACCAGAACCAGTCCCGTGCCCTAACCACGCCGACATGCCTACTCCAGGAGAAGGGGCAGATATGCGTGTTGATCTTAAACATGAAAAGAAGGCGCCACCCAGACGTTCGGTGCGAACCGCGCCCGGTGGCCCACCCCCAGGGCGTGAGACCCCTCTACATATGTTCAGATCCATTCCGTCATCATCCCCCAGATATGAACGAGAATCCGTCGACAACCAACACAGGTCGTCGGAAGAGGAAAAACCTCCATCCCAGTTGCTTTATAAAAACGCTGTTTTAACCTCAAGCAACCAAGGCGTGCCAGTCATTCGCCTGATCTTCAACAGAACACCCCGAGCTAGCACTATGCGTGCGTCGGGACACAACCACATCAATGAACAGGCTATTTAGACCTGTCATTGAATCCCCAAGGCGCCCATGGGAACGACAAGAGGGGTGTGATGCTTCCTAACTCCAACTCTTTTTAATAGAAAAGAAGGAAGCACCAACAGCATGTATCCCAGTCTACACAGCCGGGGGTAATTTTTTTTTACATTTTTACATCCCACCACCCTCCCATAGGGAGGAGACGGAAATCCCCAGAGAGACTTCCCACGTGAGCTGTACAGATTGAAAAGAACATATTGCAACCTTGAGCCATGTAAAATTTTGGTTTTAGGGCTCTCCGGGGAGGAGGCACTGAACCCTTACACTCAATCGAATCGAATCGAATACACACACAATAGAGTAGGACTCCTTTTTGAGGTTCCACTCACCTTGACAATCTGAGGAGGAGGCTCTGCACTCTGAGGAGGCTCCCTCACATGGAAGGAGAGTCCTAACTCACAGAAGGCCCGAACAGGAGCTTCGTGAGGAGGAGCCCTGACCACCCCCCGAAACAGATCCATCATATGGACCCGAACAGCTCACGGAAGTCCTACCAACAGAGACGCGCACAGTGACGTACTCTATGGCGGGGGAATTTTTGCGGTGCACACGCCCAATATTCCAGGGCGTGGGACCAGGAAACTCCCCCCCCCTCTTACCCGGTAACGTGCCGAACAGCAACGTGACAGGAACCTTGAAGGACAGGAGGTTTTAACCCCTGCCCATCAAAGAAGGGGAGAAAAGGATTACCAGTTCACCCCTTTACGACCCCACACCCATGATACGATGTAATGACAAAAAAGAGTATGACGCAGTCATAGTCAGCTCCATGAAGCGTCTAACAGCTTCACACAGCGCATGTGCTAACCTGCTATCTGATTTTTACTAAGGAAAAAACACAGAATAGAGAGGGCCCTCTCAAGAGCCCCGGTACCAGACTTACACATGTGCTTCTGTGGCCAACCCAACCCAGTTGTAGGTCACACGACACACACAACCCATTATCACCTACAAAAAATGGCAAAAACACTCTACAGAGGAACGCCGTTTTTCATAATGAGAGAATACATAATTCTCGATTAGTATCGGCCACAGGCCTTGCTAAGCACACCAAACAATCTTTTCTTTTAGGAAAATACAGTTCCTCAAGCAGTTTTAGCACAACCTCAGCAATCAAGCTAAGGGTTACATCGTATCCCACCACACAGTGACACAATATATTGTAACAACATGTCTGAGAGGAGGGTGAGGAAGTCCCCAGGGAACCGGGGGGAAAACACCCCTCCTACTTTACCCTTAATACGGCCAGTCGAACAGGTAACCTGTTAATATGTGAACACACTGTTCATTGTCATTACAGGCTGAGAAAAGAATTCATTCTTCACTCATATGTCACTAAGCATAGCTTTATAGGTTAGTTTAACCCCCTTAGTTGTGAGTACACGGTACATAAACACACATGATGTTTCTCAACACAACAAACCAGATCATTTTCACATCTGTAACAAACAACCCGATTTGCATGGAGAAGCTAAATACCAGTGACAAGACAATTCACACATAACTCGCATCGTATCCTAAATGTAGTGCAGCAACACTCGTTTTGGAAAACATCGTTATTTACAAAACATTTAGAAGGGAAAGAAAGAAGAAGTGTTCAAGGTCTGGTCAAGACCCTTCCTACCGTGAGCGCAGATCAAGCGAAACTGCAGTCTCTAACAAGGCACCGATAGTAAACACAGCATTCCTGTGTTGTCGACATGGGCAGCGTCGCCGCTCCATCCCGCCGCTACGGTTCCCCTTGTTGACGCAGTCCTCGCCGGCCAGCCGCAGGGTAGGTTCGACTAACATCCTCTGTCAAAGATGACGTCGTAGTCAGAGTGTTTAAAGCATGTTATAGTCTCAGAACGTTCAACAGTGTAGCATTAAGCTAACGGCCACTCTCGGCCGATAGCAGCAAGCTAACGTTACCTAGCCTAGTGACACAACAGGCTAGCGCCTGCAGCTAACAGCTGACTGGCTAACAGGTAGGCCACAACTAGCACGCAACCTAAGCAGCTATCACCTGAACTTTTACACAACGATATAACAAGCTACACTCAGACAGGCCGCCGTTCTGAAACCCTCCTCACCTTTTAAGAGAGAAGAGAAACGAGATCCTTCCCACCTCTTGCAGAGACAAGTCGCATTTCTTTCCTCTCTCCCTAGGCCTTCAAGGCCGTTCCTACCGCCGCCTCTACTGCTCCATGGAGCCCGACGCTGCTATGCTCTGCTTCGTGCCGGTGGCCGGACTATACTCAAATCAACTCTAAATGGATCTAATCAGTGGATTGCATATTTTCTTCAAGAAGCAGAATAAGGCTAACCCTCTCTGCCTATTGGGACATCATAATCGGGCTACCAACTTGAAGACGTGGTCATTTTTGGATTATCGAAGCTTTTGGACTGCAATAAGAAGATTTTGGATCTGTTTACCGCGCACAGGATCTACCAAAATGAACTGATAAGACACTTGGACACTTGGACTAATAATGCATTCAGTCATTTGGACGGAGTTGTTAAAACTCACTCCACTCAAATCAATAGAGTTATATTCCACTCTATTCAAATCAAATTTAAAGTGACTGTGCACTCCCATCTGGGCTGTAGCCGACTTGAACATGGATTTTCCGATAACGATCATCCATGCCCACATTTCCTTGTTTAGGGTATACTCTCATTTGTATATGAAAGACGGGGCCTATACGGTGACAGAGAAGTACCCACGCGTCCAGAGATCCTGGGATCACCAGTTCTACTGGTCGTGGCCCACTAGTTGCTATAATGGGCTTCAAACCAAGATCCTCCGCCGTCGCCTAAAAAGGCTGAACAAAGGACCCTAATCTGGGGCCGGTTTTCGTAAACATTGTCAGCTAGCCCCCATAGCACTAACAGACAAGTGGTGCTCGCAAGCAAACATTACTCACCAAACCTGGAACCCACCGCTTCTCACAACAGCGGTGCGTCCTACAGTCCAGCTGTGTCGCTGGAGGGTTTTACCCCATCCAGCCGCAGCAAGGAGGACTGCAGTTGGGAGGCATGTAGCGGCGTGAACTCCCAATACGAAAAAAAACGGCGGAGGTGTAGAATGATCATCATCTTCCAGACACTCCAGTACGAAGACAATGTCGCCGTATTTTCTCGAAAAATAGTGAGAGAGAAAATAAAGATATGATGTCAACGTATCTCTTGTTTTCCAACTTTCTCCTACTAACAACATCATCAAGTGGGGATCTACCGAAGGCACTTCCTTGTGGTGAAAGCGAAGAAGGAAGCGAGTATGTGGCCCCACCCCTGCTTATGTAGGTAAGCTGATAGGGGTGTGGTCAGACGAATATTGGGATATAAAGGTACATTGTGGTCTTTATTCAGTGCGCGTGCACGTGCGAGGTACAGTGCAGTAGTGATGCCGAGCGGAGCCATTATGATACAGAACTGTCTTTCAGAGTAGCAATACTGGTCATAACGATTATCTCACCTCATCCATCTCTAGCTGATTTCCCCGCTAACGCTAAACTCACTTCCACTTCACTGGCTTTTGTAGTGTCTCATCCTCTCCTCTGAGACGAGGTAGCATATTAAAGTGGGTCGTTGTCACATCATGTAATCACATTCTGCACGTGTTCAGGTAAGCGTGTCGGGACACACCTCTATCTACTGTGCGTATTCATGGCACGTACGTGAGCACAAGCGCATCAATTCAACAGGGAGACGTGATTGACTCAGAGTGGGATGAGGTTTGACACATGTGATAAATGACATTTGAAGCGAGCAATTTTTTTCTTTTAACCTTATTTCATATTTTACAGAACTTACGCTTCCCATCACCTCAACTCAGTGACATCGAATCCATCTTGAAATTAACTTTAGCCCCCCCCCCCCCCCCTCTCCCCCTCCCCCCGGTACAGGATGAGTCTGCTCAGAATTACCTATGATGGAAGATGCATTCTACTAGATTCAGATTCAGATTCAGATTATTTTATTATATACAGTTTTTCAAATGTACATACATTCAGAATAACGTGAGATGCTTGTTTTTCCAGGCTCCTCAACTGTAGTAGATTTGTAAACATGGTACACAACATGTATTTCTATCTATACAAACTATAACTATAAGCTATAACTATAGATATAAACTATAACTATAAATCAGATAGGCTATAATAAACTATAAACTATAAACTAAACTATATAACTAAACATAATACACAACGTATTCTATCTATACAAAACTATGCTATGCTAACTGTATAAATAGCTATAGACCAGTGGTTCTCAAACTGTGGTACGCGTACCACTAGTGGTACTTGAAAACATTTCCAAAAAAGCTAAACTTTTTTTTTTTTTTTTTGCAGTCAGGCCACTGAACTTAGAAGCAGGCCAGGCCAGTGTTTCTGGTTGCGGCGGCGCGATAGTTAGATAATCTAAGTGGGGAACAACCAGGAGATCACTGTGACAGAGAGTAATGCAGTCTAAACAGTCATAAATCTTTAATTCAACTTCAGCCCTGATCATAACCATTTATTTGTAGATTTTTTTGTAATTGCTGCTAATCATTGACACATGCCTAGCCTGTAATAATCCCCCCCCAGAAAAATTTACTTTGCATTTGATATATTGAAAATATTTTACTTTGTGATGCCATCACACAAACTGGCATTTAAAGGGTAAACATTCAAAAATGTATTGAATATGTGTTTTCTTTTCTTTTTTACAATAATTTGTGATGCCCATCACAAACACTGGCATTTAAAGGGTAAAAATTCAAATATTCCTGCACCAGAATGCAGGAAATTAAGTTTTTGTAACAAAATAATTGTGTGTGTGTGTGTGTGTGTGTGTGTGTGTGTGTGTGTGTGTGTGTGTGTGTGTGTGTGTGTGTGTGTGTGTGTGTGTGTGTGTGTGTGTGTGTGTGTGTGTGTGTGTGTGTGTGTGTGAGAGAGAGAGAGAGAGAATGACGGACAATTGCTTGCTGTGTGAGAGAGAGAGAGAGAGAGAGTGAGAGAGAGAGAGAGAGATAGAGAGAGAGAATTAAGTACATTTGCTGAAATACAGTTCTTAATTTTCTCACTTGCTATGTGAGAATGTTAGTTATTATGTTCTCAATGCCCCTTGCATTGTATGAGTTGTGTGGAAGCGTTTGCTAGTTCTAGTGCTATCCCTTTGTACATTGTGGCTGTGTCTGACAAAAGTTAACAATAAATAATGGTATTAGGAATACATTTGCCTCCTGTGTGAACTGTGCATAGCTGAATAGACTGTATTTTAACGCCGGTCATATGGTGGTACTTGGAGAGCCAGCTACGTTCTCAGGTGGTACTTGGTGTAAAAAGTTTGAGAACCACTGCTATAGACTATATAGACTATAAACTAAAACTATAACTAAACTATAGACTAAGCATAATACACAACGTATATTCTATCTAATATCTATACAAATTTGTACAATACAAGGTATCTGTTAGCAGCAGTGTGTGCGTGTAATAAGTGTGCTTGTGTGGTGTTTAAGTCTACTGGTTTGATCAATCTTTTCATGGAAATGTGCTCCTTGTTAAATTGTCTGTCTCCCCCCCCCCCCCCCCCCCCTCTCTCACTCTCTCTCTCCTTGCAGTTTGTTTGGCTACACTTAAATGGTTAATGATCTTAAGACGTATCAATTATTGGGTTAGAATGCCAGGAGAAGTGGCGGAATCCCGCTTTAAATCTAGAATCAGCCAGTAGCTGGTGGCTTCTTCACCTTTATTCTATACGCAATGCTCTAGTCTACATTGTCACGGTTATCAGCAGACTATTCACTTGCCCCACAATACATGTAGCTGAAGTGCAACACCTAGCTGTTTGTGTACCATAATATGGTACAATATTATTGAACCGTCTCTATTGTCGCCTCGCGGCGCCGACTCCCTGAATGTGACGCTTTCGGGTCAAAGCTGTTCTTGTGGATTGGAATATTATTGTGCGGTATAACAATATTTATGGATAATCCTGCCGCCCCAGGTTACATTTGTGGCGCCTCGCTGCAGCAGAACTCTGCTGAGTGGGCCCTTTCATTACCGCTGCCAGGCAGGCATTCGCTGTGGCTGCAACTGCAAGTTTATGTTAAGGTGGAAAACTGAGAGGTAAAATAAGAGACTAAACGGTTTATGGGTCTAGAGAGGCAAGATAGGAGTTCAGGTATGTAGGTGTGTTATATGAAAGTGACTGTAGTGTTTATTTGTATTCGTGTACCCACCCTAATCCCCTTATGTGTGTATATTTGTGAGGTTTTGCCCGCTGCTCACTACCTTTTCTCTGTTTCTTTAAGCCTATACTGTTTATTTCCCTTCTATACTGTTTATTTTCCCTTCTCACTCACTCTCTCTAGCCCCCACCCTCTCGTTCCTTACCCTTAGTGGCCACACCTGTTCGATATTCTATTATCTCTCGCACCTGTGGTGGCAGGCTAATTAGTCCCCCTGTGGGCTTTAAATACCAGGGCGCTTCCCCTCGTTTTGGCGTGGGGCCGTGTTGTATACTTGCCGAGTCATATTCTCTAAACATCTAGACTCTTTCGGGAGATCCTCTGTCTGCCTATGCTGTTCCATTCTCCGGCGTCGAGATGTTTGCTCCAGCCTTCGCCAGCTGTCGCCGTTGCCTGTGGGGGAGACTGGTCTGCGCTCCCTGTACTTCCACGGGAGGCACCCCAGCGTTCCACTGCAGACCCCCGCGCAGCTGTTCGTCCTGACGCACATCCAGACCAGCGCAGACGCTCTCCAGTCCTCAGCGCGCAACGCGCATCTTCCAAGGACGCTCGAGCTTGGCACGCTCTCCAGACCAGCGCGCAACGCGCATCTTCCAAGAACCCTCGAGCTTGGCACGCTCTCCAGACCAGCGCGCAACGCGCATCTTCCAAGGACGCTCGAGCTTGGCACGCTCTCCAGACCAGCGCGCAACGCGCATCTTCCAAGAACCCTCGAGCTTGGCACGCTCTCCAGACCAGCGCGCAACGCGCATCTTCCAAGGACGCTCGAGCTTGGCACGCTCCTCCATACCAGCGCACGGACGCGCATCTTCCAGACCTTCGAGCTTGGCACGCTCCTCCGTACTCAGCGCGCCGACGCGCATCTTCCAGACCTTCCTGCTTGGCACACTCCTCCTCGCAGACGCACCCCGATGCGTCTCTCTGTTCCGACGCGCACACCAAGGTGTGGCGCGCCACTCAGTTCCTCGGCTCCGACAGCGGCTACCCGGTGGACGACGCCCTCGCCACCGCCACTGTTCAGACGCACCCCGATGCGTCTCTCTGTTCCGACGCGCACACCAAGGTGTGGCGCGCCACTCAGTTCCTCGGCTCCGACAGCGGCTACCCGGTGGACGACATCCTCGCCACCGCCACTGTTCCAGGACTCTGTCCCTCGGCTCGGACAGCCAGCCACCCGGTGGCGATGCCCTCGCCCCGTTGCTGTCCCTGTACCTTTACGCATACGCCTGGGTGAGTTTTGATTGTGATGTCACTCACTCAGCGTAGTGCCCTTGCCCCCGTTCCCGCTGCTGTTCCTGTACCTTTACGCATACGCCTGGGTGAGTTTTGATTGTGATGTCACTCTCCCAGCGTATTGCCTCTGTTAGTTAGTTTGGACATTTCATCTCCCAGCGTATTGCCTCTGTTAGTTAGTTTGGACATTTCATCTCCCAGCGTAATGCCTCTGTTTTTGGTTCTCACTTAGAATAGTATTTTTGGACTTTACATCTCCCCCTGTGTGTTTGTCACACGAAGATATTATTACTTTGTTCACTTTGTTATTTGGACTGTTCTGCACCTGCTCTGTTTTTTCCCTTTTGTGCATTAACTCTCTCCTCTGTCCTGCAGAGCGGCCCAGATGTTTTCCCACCAGTCCCCAGTTTCTCCCTGTACCCCAGCCCGCCTCCGCGGGCCTCAGTCCCTAGTCCTCTATCCCTAGTTCTCCTCAGTCCCTAGTCCTCTATCCCTAGTTCTCCTAGTCCCTAGTCCTCTATCCCTAGTTCTCCTCAGTCCCTAGTCCTCTATCCCTAGTTCTCCTAGTCCCTAGTCCTCTATCCCTAGTTCTCCTAGTCCCTAGTCCTCTATCCCTAGTTCTCCTAGTCCCTAGTCCTCTATCCCTAGTTCTCCTAGTCCCTAGTCCTCCATCCCTAGTTCTCCTAGTCCCTAGTCCTCAATCCCAAGTTCTCCTAGTCCCTAGTCCTCTATCCCTAGTTCTCCTAGTCCCTAGTCCTCTATCCCTAGCTCTCCTAGTCCCTAGTCCTCTCTCCCTAGTTCTCCTTGTCCCTGGTTTACCTAGTCTCTAGTTCCTCTGTCCCAAGGCGTTCCCTTAACCTTCCCTTAGGCGTTCCCTTACCTTCCCATAGTGTTCCCTTTTCCTGCCCGCCTCTTAAAGGCACCTTTCCTTCCCCTCATATTATATTCCTGTAATTGTGATTCTCCCTTAAAGGGACAGTGCCCTTTTCCCTGTTTTTCCCTGTTGTTCAATAAATATCTGTTTCTTGGCAAACCATCATACCTGTCTTGTGTTGTGCGATTGGGGTCGGTTACAAACCATAACAGTACGACCCCACCAAGTCTACGACCCCAGCCAGCACAGACTGTGTATGTTGAGTTTGCCTTTTTTTTTCTTGTCCCCTCTAGCTCCCCTGTTAGCCCTGTTAGCTTCCCTGTTAGCCCAGTTTAGCTTCCTTGTTAGTCCTGTTTAGCTCCCTTGTTAGCCTGTTACTCCCCTGTTTAGCCCAGTTTAGCTTCCCTGTTTAGCTTGTTAGTCTCCCCGGTTAGCTCCCCTGTTTGCTTCCCGTTTTGCCCTGTTTGACCCCCCTGTAGCTAGCCATGCCCTGGCGGCTAACCCAGTCCCTCAGCAGAGCCCCTGTCTGCTAGTCTTGCCCCGGCTGCTAGCACAGCCTCTATGTTTATGCAGCCCTTGCTGCTGGCATGGGCCCTGTAGCTAGCCATGCCCTGGCAGCTAACCCAGTTTCCCTCTGCATGGCCCCGGTCTGCTAGCTTGGCCCCGGCTGCTAGCACAGCCTCTATGTTTATGCAGCCCTTGCAGCTGGCATAGGCCCTGTAGCTAGCCAGGCCCAAGCAGCTAACCCGGTCCCTCTGCATGGCCTCCACTTTTTTGTGTAGTTTCTCCCACTGCTAGGACTGCCCTTCAGCTAGCAAGGTCAGTATTCCCACAGCTAGGACTGTCCTTCCAGCTAGCTTGTTCTCTCATGCTGGTCCAGCCCTGTCTGCCAGCCTAGCTCCGGCAGCTAGCGCAGCCTCTATGTAGATGTAGCAGTACAGCTAGCATAGGCCCTGTAGCTATCAGTGCCTTGGCAGCTACCCTTTCCCTCTGCTAGCCTAGCTCGGCAGCTAGCGCAGCCTCTATGTTGATGTAGCAGTACAGCTAGCATAGGCCCTGTAGCTATCAGTGCCCTGGCAGCTACCCTTTCCCTCTGCTAGCCTGGCTCCGGCAGCTTGCGCAGCCTCTATGTTGATGTAGCAGTACAGCTAGCATAGGCCCTGTAGCTGTCAGTGCCCTGGCAGCAACCTTCCCTCTGCTAGCCCTTTCCCGGTGCTACCATGGTTACCCCTTTGCTACCCTGCTTGCCCCTCAGTTCCTCTAGACCAGTTGCTCTAGACCAGTTCTATAGACCCAGTTCCTCTAGACCAGTTCCTCTAGACCAGTTCTCTAGACCAGTTCTCTAAGCCAGTTCTCTAAACCAGTTCTCTAGACCAGTTCTCTAGCCCAGTTCTCTAGACCAGTTCTCTAGACCAGTTCTCTAGACCAGTTCCTCTAGGCTTGTTCTCTAGACCCAGTTCCTCTAGACCAGTTCCTCTAGACCAGTTCCCCCAGTTACCCCTCGGCGACCCTGTTTCTTTTGCTAGCCCCACTCTTGTGGTGGCTTCCCCTGCTGGCTTGGCCAGTACCTCTTGTTTTGCCCCCTGCCACTCTGTCTGTATTTGTTTTGGGTCGCCGGGTGGCTCCCGTTGGAGGGGGGGATACTGTGAGGTTTTGCCCGCTGCTCACTACCTTTTCTCTGTTTCTTTAAGCCTATACTGTTTATTTCCCTTCTATACTGTTTATTTTCCCTTCTCACTCACTCTCTCTAGCCCCCACCCTCTCGTTCCTTACCCTTAGTGGCCACACCTGTTCGATATTCTATTATCTCTCGCACCTGTGGTGGCAGGCTAATTAGTCCCCCTGTGGGCTTTAAATACCAGGGCGCTTCCCCTCGTTTTGGCGTGGGGTCGTGTTGTATACTTGCCGAGTCATATTCTCTAAACATCTAGACTCTTTCGGGAGATCCTCTGTCTGCCTATGCTGTTCCATTCTCCGGCGTCGAGATGTTTGCTCCAGCCTTCGCCAGCTGTCGCCGTTGCCTGTGGGGGAGACTGGTCTGCGCTCCCTGTACTTCCACGGGAGGCACCCCAGCGTTCCACTGCAGACCCCCGCGCAGCTGTTCGTCCTGACGCACATCCAGACCAGCGCAGACGCTCTCCAGTCCTCAGCGTGCAACGCGCATCTTCCAAGGACGCTCGAGCTTGGCACGCTCTCCAGACCAGCGCGCAACGCGCATCTTCCAAGAACCCTCGAGCTTGGCACGCTCTCCAGACCAGCGCGCAACGCGCATCTTCCAAGGACGCTCGAGCTTGGCACGCTCTCCAGACCAGCGCGCAACGCGCATCTTCCAAGAACCCTCGAGCTTGGCACGCTCTCCAGACCAGCGCGCAACGCGCATCTTCCAAGGACGCTCGAGCTTGGCACGCTCCTCCGTACCAGCGCACGGACGCGCATCTTCCAGACCTTCGAGCTTGGCACGCTCCTCCGTACTCAGCGCGCCGACGCGCATCTTCCAGACCTTCCTGCTTGGCACACTCCTCCTCGCAGACGCACCCCGATGCGTCTCTCTGTTCCGACGCGCACACCAAGGTGTGGCGCGCCACTCAGTTCCTCGGCTCCGACAGCGGCTACCCGGTGGACGACGCCCTCGCCACCGCCACTGTTCAGACGCACCCCGATGCGTCTCTCTGTTCCGACGCGCACACCAAGGTGTGGCGCGCCACTCAGTTCCTCGGCTCCGACAGCGGCTACCCGGTGGACGACATCCTCGCCACCGCCACTGTTCCAGGACTCTGTCCCTCGGCTCGGACAGCCAGCCACCCGGTGGCGATGCCCTCGCCCCGTTGCTGTCCCTGTACCTTTACGCATACGCCTGGGTGAGTTTTGATTGTGATGTCACTCACTCAGCGTAGTGCCCTTGCCCCCGTTCCCGCTGCTGTTCCTGTACCTTTACGCATACGCCTGGGTGAGTTTTGATTGTGATGTCACTCTCCCAGCGTATTGCCTCTGTTAGTTAGTTTGGACATTTCATCTCCCAGCGTATTGCCTCTGTTAGTTAGTTTGGACATTTCATCTCCCAGCGTAATGCCTCTGTTTTTGGTTCTCACTTAGAATAGTATTTTTGGACTTTACATCTCCCCCTGTGTGTTTGTCACACGAAGATATTATTACTTTGTTCACTTTGTTATTTGGACTGTTCTGCACCTGCTCTGTTTTTTCCCTTTTGTGCATTAACTCTCTCCTCTGTCCTGCAGAGCGGCCCAGATGTTTTCCCACCAGTCCCCAGTTTCTCCCTGTACCCCAGCCCGCCTCCGCGGGCCTCAGTCCCTAGTCCTCTATCCCTAGTTCTCCTCAGTCCCTAGTCCTCTATCCCTAGTTCTCCTAGTCCCTAGTCCTCTATCCCTAGTTCTCCTCAGTCCCTAGTCCTCTATCCCTAGTTCTCCTAGTCCCTAGTCCTCTATCCCTAGTTCTCCTAGTCCCTAGTCCTCTATCCCTAGTTCTCCTAGTCCCTAGTCCTCTATCCCTAGTTCTCCTAGTCCCTAGTCCTCCATCCCTAGTTCTCCTAGTCCCTAGTCCTCAATCCCAAGTTCTCCTAGTCCCTAGTCCTCTATCCCTAGTTCTCCTAGTCCCTAGTCCTCTATCCCTAGCTCTCCTAGTCCCTAGTCCTCTCTCCCTAGTTCTCCTTGTCCCTGGTTTACCTAGTCTCTAGTTCCTCTGTCCCAAGGCGTTCCCTTAACCTTCCCTTAGGCGTTCCCTTACCTTCCCATAGTGTTCCCTTTTCCTGCCCGCCTCTTAAAGGCACCTTTCCTTCCCCTCATATTATATTCCTGTAATTGTGATTCTCCCTTAAAGGGACAGTGCCCTTTTCCCTGTTTTTCCCTGTTGTTCAATAAATATCTGTTTCTTGGCAAACCATCATACCTGTCTTGTGTTGTGCGATTGGGGTCGGTTACAAACCATAACAATATTAGCAGCAAGTACAGAACTAGGAAAAGAGGAAAAAGACAGAAAAGACAGTAGATTAATTATCATCGAAATAAACCAGGCACAACTTTAATAACAAAAATAATTACAGCACAATCCCAAATTATACTTAATATATTATATATGATAATATACTGTATGATATAGATATATTCTATATAATTAATCTACTGGAGTCTTTCCGTCATTTTCCTCTGTTCCTATGTCTGTGCTGCTAATATACACACATAATAAGGGGATGTGTGTCTTTTACATTTATTTCTATTAATTCATCAAGTTCTAAACCATGCTTAGTGTTGTGTCTCACCAGACCATCTGAGGCCACGGTGGTGAAGGTGAATGTCAGGTTGAAGCGGAAAATTCTTTTAAGTTGCTTTTAAGATCCAGATACAAATAATCCAGTAAAAAATTATATACAAATAAATAATAGGATAGACTGGAGCTTACTACTAGACCTATAACAACACAAAAACAGAGAGACTGGGGCTTACTAGATCTATAACACCACAGAAACTAAAAGACACTAATCTGCTCGCAAACATGGAAAAGCGAGTACGCCCACACACGTGATCGATAGGACATCAAGTGATCCACTTGCACATTTCAGAAAGTTTCATCATCACAGCTGCACTGACCCTGGAACAGCCAAGAGCCATGCAGCCTGGCTGTGCTCCAGGTGGACTGAGGGGGTCACTGACCCTGGAACAGCCAAGAGCCATGCAGCCTGGCTGTGCTCCAGGTGGACTGAGGGGGTCACTGACCCTGGAATAGCAAAGAGCCAGGCAGCCTGGCTGTGCTCCAGGGAGACTGAAGGGGGCCTGAGCTGAGCTGTACAGAGGTCATATGTAACTCACTTAGATACGCTTAGGGCCATTTTCCATTACATGGTACCGACTCAACGTGACTTGACTCTACTCGCCTCTTTTAGTTCTCCATTGGGCAAAGGTTGTGGATAGTAAATGGTACCTTGTACCTTTTCTGGTATCACCTCCGTCACAGCAAGCCAAGGCGATACCACACTATAAAGGGCTCATCCCGACACCAATCTGTCTTCTCTACCTGGGTAATTTCAGCTGATCACCTGGGGCGGAAGCCTCAGCCATGTATCTAACTATCTTGTATATATTCTATCTATCAGGCTAATAAACCTTATTAACCGGACCTCAGTTGACTGAGTACATTTCTTCATGATATTCACAATATCCTACAGGTGGAAAATTAACGCATGGAAAGGAGAAACACAGAGGAGGAAAATTAAACTATAACAGCGTCTGTTTCCACAGTAAATCATCTGTTGAGTGTTTGATGGTTATTTATTTGTGCTTTTGAATGTAGCCGCTATATATGAACCAATC
>NC_140167.1:180671396-180703896 GCF_963971535.1 Notolepis coatsorum
ATAAAGCAGTCGTTCAGTTGATGTCTCTATCCCCCTTTTCCTGAGGCGTCCAGATCAGCTCTGGCTGCTCAGTGTCGTCGTTAACAGCTTTTGGATTTAATTAGCCCTCGTTAAGCTCCTGTTTTACTTGGGAGCTTACAAATATTTAATGACTGTGTAGTTGTCGAGTGATGTGGGGGGTTGCTGTGGTCCATGGGGGAGGGGGGGGGTTGTTTACCTGTCTGAGGTAGGCAGTCGATTTCCCGGGGAGCCACAGGGGGATGTGCACGTCAGGGGGCGAGAGTGGCTTTATTTGGATTCGGTAAGTAAGTCGCGACGTGCTGGAAGGCTGCCGGGGGTGTTTACTCTCTGACTAAACGATCTGCTTTTCAGTTCAATGTGTTTTTTTGTTTAGTTTTTTTTACAATGCAACATTACAAAGAATTAGCATTTTTATACACTTTACAATACAACTCTTTCTCTTTCTCTTTTCCCCTCCTCCATCTCTTTCCTCCTCATCTTCCTCTCCCTCCGTTTACCTCCGTCTCTCCACCCTCCTCTCTCCCGCCCCCTGCAGGCTATGTCTGGAGGCGCGGGACCCGTACTGCGGCTGGGACCTGAAGCAGCGCCGCTGCACCACCCTGGAGGACAGCTCCAACATGAGCCAGTGGAGCCAGAATATCACTGTGTGCCCGGTGAGAGCCGCAATGGATGCCAGTGTCATCTCCTCTGCTCTCACTTCAATCAAAACCTGTGCAACTGCGACTCCCTTAGGGGTCTCCTGGGACGCAGACGGCTGTCATGCTTTGACACCTCCACGCCTCTCTTTAGGCTCTGGCTCTTTGCTGCAGCAGTCTGCCCAGTGTCAAGGTTGCCAGCATCTGCCACGACTAATCACTCTCAGGCTGTTTCACACTAGAATACAGTAGAACGCTTTAGATCTGTAGCCTGTATAAAGCCGGTATGAAAAGAATAGAATAGATCTGTAGCCTGTATAAATAGAATATAATAGATCTGTAGCCTGTATAAACAGAAGAGAATAGAACGTTATAGATTTGTAGCCGGTAAAAATATAATAGGATAGATCTATACCCTGTATACATAGAATAGAATAGACCTGCAGTCTGTATACATATAATATAATAGAACATTATAGATCTGTAGCTGGTATAAATAGAATAGAATAGACTAGAACTGTAGCCTGTATAAATAGAATAGAATAGAATATAACATGTTGTATGACTATTGTAAAATAGAATAGAAAGTTGTAGATCTGTAGCCTGCAATAGAATAGACACCTGTAGCCGGTATATGTAGAATAGAATAGAAATCTCTAAATAGTGATCTGTATCTCCACCCTTTAATGCTTCGATCATGTATTTTCCCTTCTTAAACTTAAAAAGCAAACTTCTTAAGAAATTCCCTCTGGCATTTGTCCACAGACCCAGCGCTTAGAGAGGCAGGGCGGGGGAGCGGAAGGGTGCATGTTTGGTAACGGTTAGATAACTTGGGGTCTCGGGTTTAACACCCCAGGCTTACTCTGTCCTGATTGGATGATTGATTTTCAGCTGCGGAACCAGACCACCAATGGCAGCTTTGGACCCTGGGTGCCGTGGCAATCGTGCAGCAATGATGACGGCGCCGATGGCGTCAGCTCCTGTCTGTGTCGGTCCAGGTCATGTGACAGCCCCGCCGCCCGGTGTGGGGGAAGTAACTGCGAGGGGCCCACTATTGAAGTCTCCAACTGCTCCAGGTAGGAGAAGATAATTGCATGGGGCTATTATCTGGCTTTGCATTCATTAAGGTTAAAAAACTTTAATTCATATTGATACTGGCTAAAACAGGGCGTCAGTGTCTGACTGTTTCCCCCTAAACTAATCCAATGCAAAGAGCTATTTGGAACATGTCAGATATCTAAATGAAGCGGCTAGCTTTTCTGCATGTTTTGGCACATAGATATCGAATGGAGAAACCAATTAGTGTATTCTGTCCAATTACTGTATCGGCACTTGGTACCAACCAACACTTAAAGGTGAAGGCTCAGAATCTGTACTATCAGGGGAAAAAGTGGTATCTGTGTGCATCCCAAGTCCAAAGTATAGGAACACTGATCTATGCTCACATAGAGTATGAGATCACGTGGCTTATTATAGGTGAGAAGATGTTCACGAATAAAAATGTTGACTTCAGGTGGATTTGTCCTCTGACACGTCCCTGAACATATACCCATATAAACCGTAAGACGACACCTGATCAGACCCTCTGTTCCACCATAATCCACGCAGACCCAGTCATTTGTCCTCATCAAATTCTAGATAACACGGCAAAGCCGATGTAGGGCATTCACATTGCCATTGAGCTTAATCCACGATTAGACAAGTTCCACGCTGTGCGTCTGAACCGCTGCTGCGGCAGAGATGTCCTGGTCACTTTGAGATACTCACCAAGGGTAGAATTTGCATGCTAACAGGATAAGAGAGGGATCACGAACAAGTGAAATTTGATTAAAGGATGTAGGTGACATCCAGGCGCCCTCTTCCGAGGCCTCGCGCCGCCCGCGTCTGTGGGGGGATTGGCCAATCAGAGTGAGTGAGAACAGAACGTGTGGGGGGATTGGCCAATCAGAGTGAGTGAGAACAGAACCTGTGGGGGGATTGGCCAATCAGAGTGAGTGAGAACAGAACAGCGTCGTCACACCTTCCATGCGCCGCCAGACAGCGACGGCAGATTGAATCCTGGGTCTCCAAATTGAATTGCGCTTGTGCAGGAAGTGGCAATTAAATCATGCGGAGCGCTACACAGGAGCAAAGCACTTAGTAAATTGAAGGAATGTGTTTCCGAGTCCAATCGTGTGCTCCCTGCTAACATTTGCATCTTCATCTGCAGAATCACAGATTAGAGCTATGATTAGAGATAATATAAAGGAGCTGTTTTTCATTTTAAAAAGCATAACTCAAAACTCTGCCCAATAATTACGCCTGCGTTGGTTTGTCTTGAGGTTTGCTTTCTGTTTCCTGTTGCCATAGGAACGGAGGCTGGACTCCCTGGTCGTCATGGGGACAGTGCAGCACCACCTGTGGGACGGGGTTCGAGATGCGGCAGCGCTCCTGCAACAACCCCTCGCCGCGGCACGGGGGTCGGGTGTGCGTGGGGCCGAGCAGAGACGAGAGGTGAGAGAACCTGCTCTCTGTTAACCCTTTAACCATTTCACTACCACACTACAGAAGGGTCATTGTGAAAGGGTTAACCCTTTTTGTAGTGTGGTAGTGAAAGGGTTAACCCCCGCCTTCATTTCCCCTTGGGAGAATTGTCTTCAGTTGTCTAGATGTGACCAAAGCCAGGCGCTACGAATTGCAGTAGGGTAGGGATTCACATTCCTTTACGGCTTTGGGTAGGGCGATCCACATTATTGTGGCATAATTGCAAAACGTGTTTAGTCCCTTGTTTGTGCCGAATCTGGGTTGAACGTGATTTGTGGAGCTCCCTCTGGTGTTGTGGTCGTGGACTTCACTGACCTTTAGGAAGTATTTCGATGTACATGGGTATCTTAGTGGTGTAGTTTATCTTGTAGACCAGGCTCATTGCAAGTTGAGTGAAAACATAGGCTGAGGAGAAAAGCCACATGAAAAAGTGTCAGCTAGACATTCTCGATCGACTTCCGGTATGAGAGCGGAAGGGTAGCACGCATGCGGTGAGGCTCCTGGTCAAAAGAGTGAAAAACGGAGAAATAAAGACCCGAAAAGTGACGAAAAGTGATCAAAAATGAAGATGCAAACGAGAAGGAAGGAGGAGAAAACAATTATGAAGGAAAGAGAAATGGAGAACTCACAGGAAGAGGAGAGTTCGATGGAGCAGAACCCCCGAGGCGAGACCGAGAAGGAGCAGGCGGAGGAAGGGGGAGTCTCGGCTGAGACGGACAAGGAAATGCCAGGATGGGCCGTGCTCATGCAGGCCGGGATATTGGCGACCATAAAATTGAACTCGGACACGATGCAGGCGACCATAAAACTGAACTCGGACACGATAAGAAATGATATTGGGAAGTTACGGGAGGAATTGAGGAAGGAACAGGAGGACTTCAGAGGTGAAATGAATACAGAACTCAAAAGGGTGGATGAGAAGATGGCGGAACAAGTTCAAGTTTCAAGTTTCTTTAATAGTTGTCATACAGAAGTACAGAATACTTTTATACAAAATGCTTCTTACTGTTGCGCTCCAGAGACTGTGCAAGACAAGATAAGTATGAAATAAAATAACATAGTAAAATTAGAAGTAAAAAAAATGAGGTCACAGTGTTCAGTTTAGACATATGTACAATGTTCGATGCAGAATAGACGTAGTTACCATACAAAATACAATACTGTGCAGTGTACTAATATACAATACTATATAGTGCAAGGCAGAAATGGAGAAACAGAACAGAACAGGACAGAAACGTAACAGAGGTACAGACTAGAACGGCGCAAACGGAGGAATGGAACACAGAGATACACGAGGTGTTAACGTGTGCGATTCAAAAACAAGAACAGATGGAGACAAAGATATCGGACATGGAGGGGAGGTCACGGAGAAATAACATCAGAATATGGGGATTGAAAGAAGGAGTCGAAGGGGAATCGGTGATCCAATATGTGGAAAAGCTTATCAAGGAACAACTGAAGGAGACGGGACTGGAAAAAATGGAGATACAGAGGGCCCACAGGGCGTTGGCTCCGAGACCGAAACCGGACAGACCTCCGAGGGCGGTTGTAACTGAGGGGTACAATTCCCTGACTGTATTGAATAAGTATGGTATCATTAAACCACTACTGTCTTATGTACATTACTACTGGCCATACAGTACACAGGTATATGAGATGAACACGTCCACAATAACACGGTTTCACACAAGTACTCGTTTAGAAGAATATTTATTAGCAGCAATAATATTATATTACATTACTTTACTTAGAGTCGCGCTTGTAAGGCGAAGAATGTGCATGAATAGGTCAAGAGCGTAAGTCCATTAGAATATTACGCAGGAGATAATGAATACCACCTGTATCGTAGGCATTATATCTATGGTACACTAGTAGGGCAGCGGGAGATACTAGTAGGGTCCCTCCGGTTGTAGGCCAGCAGGGGAGAGGATTTGTCGGTAACGAAAGTCTGGGTCAACAAAGAATAAGGAGACTCCAGGTACAGGAGACAGTGCAATAATCTCTTGATCCGCAGACGAACAACAGCTATTCTCCGGTATGCAGCTCCGCATGGAAGAAAGCTAGCCAGCCTCAGGCGTCCTAGAGGCGGGCTCGACGTTGCTCCTCACAGGGTAAATCCCACACAATTGTGGGTGTAGACGATTCTCCGCTCCATCAGCTACAGGACCAAAGCAAATATAATCCAGCCGAAAAGGGCTCTGTAGTCGTCGGTGTAGGTTATCCAGTGTACATATCCACACGGTCCTCGTCTAGGGCTCCTCGGATGACGGCACCAGGTTAAGTCGCCCAGCCTGGATAAGCACACTAGCTGGTACGAGGAAGCGTTGGTAATGCTGGTCACTGTAGAACGGTAGCCGCACGATACACTATACATAAATAGACTATTACTGAAATAATAGAATAGGTCGAACTCGACGATACAGCGTCAAACTCTGACACTTCAGCTATCAATTCGCACGCGGCCTCAAGGCTCTAATTTGGGGCAAAACGGGCCCACTTCACAGCACGTTGTATCGTGGTGTGAGGCTTCAACTTATTGGGTAACATACTTCTGTATTCACCTGCGCCGTATTTATACGTTAGGTGAACAATCTAGTACCAGCCTCATTTCTGTCTCGTATTCTTGCGCAGAGCCGGTCATGTCCAGGCATGTCTTTGGCGGTGACTTTGAACTAGACATTGGGGGTATGGCAGTGGCGCCTAAGGGACCGCTGTCCAATAGGAGAACGAAATATTATGGTCTGTACTAGGTAAAGGGATATTCCGTGTATATGTACAAAGAATATACAAGGGACATCAGACGATATACAAATATTATACAATATATCTCAAGTAATAAATATATATATTCGGTTTAATCTGATCCTTCGTAACAGCCGCCTCCTAATTAGTCCGCACCTAATTAGATAAGCAGAGACAGATTAACTGCACTGTCCACTACTCAATGTCCGTTGTGAGGGTAGGGCAGTTCACAAAGTCAGGGGGTCATGGTCGTCATCGAGAGAGTCGGGGAGCCTTGGCAACTCTATCAGCCTCGCCACGGGCCGGGTGTATGTCCGCCCTTGGGCGAGCACTTCTGCCGCTCTGACCTTTCCGTCGGCACCAGTGATCACTTTGCTTACGCGGCCGGCCGGCCACATAGCTCGGGGTAGTGACTGGTCGATAATCATGACGACTGTACCTTCTGTCAAATTGTCTCTTTCTTTTACCCACTTCTGGCGGGTCTGTAGAGACGGTAGATAGTGGAGGAGGAAACTGTTCCAAAACTTGTCAGCCAATACTTGACTGTACCTCCACATTCTTCGGCCGTTCGCTTCTTCATGGCTGTACACTGTCTGTGGTAGCGCGGGGTCCAGCCGCCCCATCAAGAGAGTGTTGGGGGTGACTGGGTCGACATCTGCTACATCACTTGAGACGTAACCGAGGGGCTTTGAGTTCAATACTCCCTCGATCTCCGTGAGGACTGTCGTGAGGACTTCTTCCGCCACGGTCTGGGCCCCAAGCACGGCGTACAGGGCTGTCTTTATTGAACGTACTTCTCGTTCCCAAGTTCCACCGAAGTGAGGTGCATTCGGGGGATTAAACTGGAAATCAATCTGAGAGGGAGCGAGATGGGTCTTAAGTTCTGGGCCCATAGCTTGGAAGCTCTCTCTCAGCTCTCTTTCTCCGACTTTGAAGTTTGTCCCGTGATCATACAATAATATAGACGGTTTTCCTTTCCGCGATGTGAATCTCCGGAAGGCCATAAGGAATGAGTCCGTACTCATGGTTGGAAGGAGTTCTATGTGTATCGCTCGGGTGGTCATGCATTTGAATACAATACCCCACCGCTTCTCCGTCCCTCTTCCTCTCTTTACATACAGCGGGCCGAAACAGTCCATACCGGTGGAGTGAAAGGGCTTGTCGCCGAGTCGGAGGCGACAGGGGGGTAGGTCAGCCATCCTGGGTATACTGGGCTGTGCTCGCCATTTGCGACAGTCTAGACAAGTCCGCTGGAAGCGTCGTACTGCTTCTCTTCCTTGCAGTATCCAATAGCGACGTCTGATCTCCGCGAAGACTCTCTCTGCCCCGGCGTGGTGCACGTCCTCGTCGTATTTCTTTATGATGAGCTCTGTGACCTTGTGTCGGCTGTTTAAGACTATCGGGTACTTGACGTCATCCGGTAAGTCTGGGGCTCTCCTCAGACGACCACCCACTCTGATGAGATTATGGGCGTCGCTCTCAGGGGCTAAATAGAGCAGTCTGCTGTCTGACGGGACTGGCTTTGATCCCTGCAGACAGTCTAGCTCGTCGGGGAACGAGTCTCTTTGGGCTCGCTGTAGCAGAAGGAGTGCTGCTTCTTCGTAGTTAGCTGCAGTAATGTCAGTAGTGGACGGAACCTCTGGGTGGTGCCACAGGAATGTCTTTAACTGCGCACTCTCAAGGGTGGGGCAGTCGTCTATGTTGGGATCTGTGGGGACGAGTGTGTGTGTCAACCCACAGAACATAGATTTCTTCTTCTCTGCCTCCTCTTCACTCGCCTCCCGTGGGGTGGGTGTAGGCCACTCTTCTTCCGGGAGCTTGAGGAACTCGGGACCGTCACTATAGAGATTGTGACGGGTGAGGTCATCCAGGGACATTCCCCGTGTGATGACGTCTGCTGGGTTCTGTTTTGTGTCCACATACCTCCAGCATGCTGCTTCTGTTAACTCTTGGATCTCTGTGATTCTGACTCCCACGAAGACCTTGTATCTACACGAATCGGACTGGATCCATGTGAGTACGGTCATGACCACAGGATTGTTCTTTGCACCGGGATGGTGAGTTCACGTTGGATTAACGTGGCGAGTTGCGCTCCTGCTAGGGCTGCGCAGAGCTCTAGATGCGGGATAGATTGTTGCTTGCGGGGGGCTATTCTTGAGCGAGCCAGGATGAAGGCAGTATGTATTTCTCCTCCCTCCTCTCGGGCCCGCAGGTAGGCCACCGAACCGTAGACTACTTCGGAGGCGTCGCTGAAGACGTGCAGGTCTATCTGACACGTCTCCGGCCTCACTGTGGGTGGGAAGTAGCTGCGGCGTATGTTGACACCTGGGAGCGAGCTGAGTTCTGTCTCCCACTCTCTCCATGTGGAGGCAAGGTGTTCGGGTATGGGATCGTCCCAGCCCTGGTCCTTGTCCCATAGCGCTCGCACAATCATCTTTGCCCTGGTGGTGTAAGGTAGAATACATCCCAACGGGTCATATTGTCTGGCGAGTGTTCTGTATACACTCCGTCTTGTGGTCGGTAGTGAAGTCGACCTTCCCTGCTCCTTGGTCAGGGGTGTGTGTTTATAATGGAGCGAGTCTGTTTTGAAGCGCCAGACTAGTCCTAATGTCATTTCTTGGGCTTCTCCTGGGATGGTCGCCATCCAGGTCTCGCTGCTTGCTGCCTTGTCCTCTGGGGAGAGGCTGCGCAATACTTGAGGGTCGCTGCTGGCCCACTGCCAGAGATCAAAGCCGCCTTTGATCAGGGAGGCGCGGAGCTTGAGTAGGAGGGCCTCGGCTTCTTCTGGCGTCGAGACGCTTTGCAGACAGTTGTCCACGTAGAAACTATTTCCTACACTTTGTCGGACCTCTTCATCAGCTGCTGGGTCCTCTGCGACGTGTTTTTGCAGTGCAAACGTAGCACAGCATGGGCTGCATGTGGTTCCGAAAGGGAGGACTTCCCATTGATAGATGGATGGTTGCTCATCCCCGATCCTCTCTCTCCATAAGAACCGCAGCAGGGGCTTGTCCTCTTCCACTAGTCGCACCTGCAGGAACATCCCTTTGATGTCGCCGCTGATGGCCACCTTGTTCTGGCGGAAACGTAGCAACACGCCCAGTAGAGAGGGGCCGAGTGTTGGGCCGGGCAAGAGCTCTTTATTCAGATTTTGTGATCCGATCTGGTAGCTGCAGTTAAACACAATCCGATCCTTGCCGTTGTGGTGGACTTTGTGGTGCGGCACGTACCATGATTCGGTCGTCTGATCGGCCTCTTTAATGTCAATTCTCTTTATGTGTCCCGCTGTGATTAGCTTGTTAATCTCAGCGCGGTACACAGTAGCTTGAGCGGGGTCTCTGGCTAGGCGCCGCTCTGTGTTCGATAGATACCGCTCCGTCGCTTCTTTTGGGGCGTGGAAGGTAGGCATACCCTCTCGCCTCAGGAGTGGAGTTGCGTATCTCATCACTCCGTTGACTTTGACTCTCTTTGTCCCCTGCTCGAGGAGGGCTATAGCATAAATGTCTTCCTTGGAACGAATGTGTTTATTTTCGTTCTTAAAGGGCATTGTCTCTAGTGTCCATAGCCTCTCGACGTGCTGTAGGAGGGTGGTGTCTTCTTCTGTCACTCTGGAGTGGAGGCAGCTAGTGGCTGCTGTTCGGTTGGGAGACCTGGAGAGGGGGCCTTGTAGTGTCCATCCTAGGCGGGTCTCGACTGCTGCTGGACAGCCTCTGGGCCCAGTGTGGACCCGGTCCATCGGGACGATGAGGTGTGCATGGTCGGATCCTATCAGCAGGGTCGGGGTGGCACCGTCTATGAGCGGTATAGGTAGTTGACGCAGGTGCACGTATTTATCCATCAGCTTGGCGATGGGGTAGGTGTACTGCGACAGGCCTATGTCTTGGCTGGTGAAAGCGTTAGTGATTCTATACGTCTCTCTGGCTGCCCGCTTGCTGCGATAGTGAAGGAGACGTTCTCGCCCTTGATCGTCTTCAGGTCTCTTCTTATTGTCCGAATCGTCATCGTTTCTTCGCTCCCCCGCAGCCCCAGCTGGGCCGCAGCGGACGCGAGGATAAGGGTCTTCTCTGACCCGTCGTCAAGGACGGCGTAGGTGTCCATGACCTTGTCTTCGTAACTCAATGTTACGCGGACCACCTTCAAGAGCACCCGGGCCCCGCTGCTGGCGGGGTCAATGTACATAACACTTGCCTTTGTGCTGCTTGGGGGTGCAGGCTTTCTTCTGTTACTGTCATGTAAAACGTCCAAGTGGGCTCCGTCACACCGACTACACCTCTTCTTTAAGCGGCACTCGGCTGCCATGTGACTGCGCGCACATCGGTAACAGCGGCGGTTGGACTTTATCCATTGACTCACCTCGTCGGCGGTCATCTTCTTGAACGTGTCACAGTGTGACAGCCAGTGTTCCTTTTCGCAGTACGGGCATACAATCTTCCACTTCTCTTTCATCGAGGGGGTACTGTGGTTCTTGTTGCTCGGTACTGATTCGGCTTGGTGCATGACGGTCACCAGCCTGCGGCCATCGTTTGCTCTCCTAGGTCCCTCTCTGGAGCTTGGCGCGCTCCTCACGAACGTATCCAATCGTAGGCTGTTGACTTCTCTCGCCAGGAAGTCGGCTAGGTCTAGGAGGGATGGCTCGGGACCGTTAGGATCACGGTGGTCTCTTTGCCGCCTGAAGCGCTCTTGTCGGGCGGGCGGAAGCTTCTCTAATATCCTCTCAACATTAGAGTTCGCGTACAGTTCGTGCATACCCTTTTCCCTTTGTGCCCCCAGCATCCCTACCAGGGATTGTACCTTGATAGAGAGGTC
This sequence comes from Notolepis coatsorum, assembly GCF_963971535.1. NCBI lineage: Eukaryota > Metazoa > Chordata > Actinopteri > Aulopiformes > Paralepididae > Notolepis > Notolepis coatsorum. The sequence goes on from NC_140167.1 coordinate 180,682,121, forward strand.
ATCTAATGAGCGATTGTCTGTGGCTGGGGGTAGACGGTCAATATTCCTTATCTCTTGTATTACGTAGTCCCATATGCGTCCATAACATTGGTCGAGGGCTGCTAGAGCCGCGGTGTATGGGGTAGTAGAGGTGGAATATGCCAGCGCTATATTGTGCGCTCTGGGCACCTTCAGGTGCTTGAGTAGGATAGCATACTTGTACGGTTCATCTGGTACATCGGACATCATTGTCTCTAAGCACATTCGTAGTTCTGTGTACTGTGCTCTGTTCTCGTGTGTGAAGTCCGGGAACGTCGGTGTGCCAAGGTACGATGCCATGGATGGCTGACACATTGGTGAGCGTTGGAGGAGAGGCCTCCTAGGCGAGTCTCCTCTTACGTGTCGTGGTGGGCTGGTACCTGTCGGGTACCAAGGCCCGTGTACCCAGGTGCTGTTCCTCGGGGCTGGTCGTGCGTCAAGCTCACCCGTGAATTGAGTCGGGGGTCTGTAGCGCAGAGCCGCGGGGGTAGAGTCTGGGCTGTACTGGACCTCCTGGTCCTGTGGAGTACGATGCTGCTGTTGGGCTTGACCTTCCTCCTCTCCCTCTTCTTCTTCCTCTGCCAGGTCGTCTAGATCCTGTAATCGTCTATTTAGTCTCTCCGCGGCATAGGCCGGTTCTTCCCTGTTGCTGGGTCTCGCATGGACCGGTCGGGGAAGGGGTTCGGAGAGGGGTATAGGCTCTCTCTGTTGGCCGGGCTCAGGGTCGCTTGATCGGGTAGGGGAGGGTGCCCTAGACCCTTGTCTTGACGAGGCCCTGGAGCTCCGTGCGGAGGGAGGGGGGGTTACCCTGGCAATCAGTTGCTCCATTATCTGCGCTTGTAATCGGTCGCGCTCGGCTTCGCGCTTGATGTGAGCGAGGTCGCGCTCTGCTTCGCGTTGGGCTTGGGCTGCGTCGCGCTGTGCATTGGCGGCTCCGCGCTGTGCATCGGCGGCGGCGCGCTGGGCTTCGGCGCGGTCTCTTTCCATATTCTCCTCCGTCTGGAGGCGTCTAGTCTCTAGGCGTATGCGGTCTTCGTTACTCCGTTGCTGCGCCTGGAAGCGCTCTCGCTCGATCCCAAAGTGTTCGCGTTCACTAAGGGCTTGCGCTTGGAGTTTCGCGTGGAAGCGTTCTTGTTCCATGGAAGAATGTTCGCGCTCGCTAAGCATCTGTGCTTGGAGTCGATCGCGTTCGGTTGAGGCTGCCAGGGTGGCGATAAAGGCCTGCGCCAGCATCTTGTCCGCCTCGCTGGGGGAAGACACTGGTGGAGGTGATCGGCTTCTGGTAGTACTCGTTGGAGATCCGCTCTCCTGTCGCGTACCGATGAGGTCAATCTCCTGGGTGCGCGTCTCTTCTGGTGGTGGGTCGGGTTCCGTCCCTGGAGGGCTTTCTTTATCCTGGAGCTCTCCGGGGACTACCTCGTTTACGTTGGCGGGGGGTAAAGTCATGTCAGGTCCCTCCTGGTCCCCCCCGTGAGCTTGGTCAGTTACGTTAGAACCCACTAGGGTCTCTACTGGCGGGGTCGCCTGGTCGGTAGGGTTTGGCATACTTTTACTATCCGCTTTTTCCGCATTTAACGTCTGTAGAAAGCTAGGTAGTAGACTGGCAGCGTAGTCCTCTAGGTAATGAGGTGGCTGCCGTCTGCGCTGCGGGCGATCTATTTTAGGAGAACCGTTTGTGGAGTGTTCATCATTGGCCATGTCAATATTAATATTATATTAATATTACGCTAGTTACCCTCCGGCTCGAAGGACCAATTGTAACTGAGGGGTACAATTCCCTGACTGTATTGAATAAGTATGGTATCATTAAACCACTACTGTCTTATGTACATTACTACTGGCCATACAGTACACAGGTATATGAGATGAACATGTCCACAATAACACGGTTTCACACAAGTACTCGTTTAGAAGAATATTTATTAGCAGCAATAATATTATATTACATTACTTTACTTAGAGTCGCGCTTGTAAGGCGAAGAATGTGCATGAATAGGTCAAGAGCGTAAGTCCATTAGAATATTACGCAGGAGATAATGAATACCACCTGTATCGTAGGAATTATATCTATGGTACACTAGTAGGGCAGCGGGAGATACTAGTAGGGTCCCTCCGGTTGTAGGCCAGCAGGGGAGAGGATTTGTCGGTAACGAAAGTCTGGGTCAACGAAGAATAAGGAGACTCCAGGTACAGGAGACAGTGCAATAATCTCTTGATCCGCAGACGAACAACAGCTATTCTCCGGTATGCAGCTCCGCATGGAAGAAAGCTAGCCAGCCTCAGGCGTCCTAGAGGCGGGCTCGACGTTGCTCCTCACAGGGTAAATCCCACACAATTGTGGGTGTAGACGATTCTCCGCTCCATCAGCTACAGGACCAAAGCAAATATAATCCAGCCGAAAAGGGCTCTGTAGTCGTCGGTGTAGGTTATCCAGTGTACATATCCACACGGTCCTCGTCTAGGGCTCCTCGGATGACGGCACCAGGTTAAGCCGCCCAGCCTGGATAAGCACACTAGCTGGTACGAGGAAGCGTTGGTAATGCTGGTCACTGTAGAACGGTAGCCGCACGATACACTATACATAAATAGACTATTACTGAAATAATAGAATAGGTCGAACTCGACGATACAGCGTCAAACTCTGACACTTCAGCTATCAATTCGCACGCGGTCTCAAGGCTCTAATTTGGGGCAAAACGGGCCCACTTCACAGCACGTTGTATCGTGGTGTGAGGCTTCAACTTATTGGGTAACATACTTCTGTATTCACCTGCGCCGTATTTATACGTTAGGTGAACAATCTAGTACCAGCCTCATTTCTGTCTCGTATTCTTGCGCAGAGCCGGTCATGTCCAGGCATGTCTTTGGCGGTGACTTTGAACTAGACATTGGGGGTATGGCAGTGGCGCCTAAGGGACCGCTGTCCAATAGGAGAACGAAATATTATGGTCTGTACTAGGTAAAGGGATATTCCGTGTATATGTACAAAGAATATACAAGGGACATCAGACGATATACAAATATTATACAATATATCTCAAGTAATAAATATATATATTCGGTTTAATCTGATCCTTCGTAACAGCGGTGATTATTAACTTTCTGAGATTTGAGATTAAGGAGACGGACGAGGAGGCCAGAGACGGAGAAGGAGAGGAGAGGAGGCGGGAGGAGACGAACGGATGAGTACACGCACAAGAGATTGAAAAAACTATCCAAATAGAGACAAAATATAGAAACTGAAATAACATATACATAAACACACATTCCCAGGTAGAGGCAGGATATAGGAACGAACATAACGTATACATGGACACATAATACACATGCTGATGGAGGAAATAAATGGAAATATAATTAGGTATGATAGACGGAACACAGAACAGATTGAAACAAATACATAGACACACGCTGCGAGTAACACAGTTGGAAGGGATTAAGGGGATAAATGGACATCACATAGAAAATAGAGAGGAGGAAAATAAAGTAAAAAGGGGTACACAGAAGACACCACACACAGGTTTGGGAGGAAGGAGGGACATTGGAACATATGAGCCACATTGAGAGGGACCTAGGAAATGGGGGTCTTTGATCAGAATGAAGGACAGAGCGCTTTTGACCAGGAGCTCGACAGCAATAAAAACAGTAAGAAAGCTGGACAAATATGACGAGCGGTTGGGGGTAAAGGTTTCAAACCCCTAAGCCGTCAGGAGGAGGCCTCTCACTAGGAGAGCAATTACTCCTCACCCACCAGCAGGGGACAGGGGGGGACACAGGGACCCCCCGAACGCCTTGGGAGCACTTTATGTAAAGTTTATGTTTTTTATTTATGTTAATCATTATATGTATTCGGTGAAGAGAGCGGAGGCTACAACCGGAGGGGGGAATGAATGTGACATGGGGGGGACTGACAGACGAAAGAAGAAGAAAGATGACAATGGTTAAAGGTATAAAAATGATGTCGTTAAACGTTAATGGAATGAATAATACGATAAAGAGGGGCAAAGTGATGTTGAAGTGTAAAAAAAGTGAGATGGAAGTGATTTTTCTGCAGGAGACACATTTGGTAGCACAGGATCATGAGAAACTGAAGAGATTTGGATATGAAAATGCATACTATAGTTCCTTTAAACGGAACCTGAGGAGAGGAGTAATCACGTTAATCAAAAACACAGTCAAATTTGAATTGATCAAGGAAGTAAGAGACAAGGAGGGAAGGTTTGTTCTGGTGAAGGGAAAAATGGAGGGTCAAATGATTACGTTAGTGAATGTTTATGCACCCCCAGAGAGTGAGAGGGATTTAGATGAGACCATTTTTATATGATAGTGATGGAACTAGAAGGGATATTGATATGCGAAATTTGGACTAGAAAACCGGGACCACTTCAGATATCTACAGGTTAGAGACTACTACAACAAAGAAATAAGGGGGGCCAAAGACGAAGAACAGAATGGAATAATCAAGATGATAGTATGGGCATACGAAGGGGGGCAAGGAAGAGTAATATCAGCAATATACCGAGCTATAATGAACAGCAAGGGACACACGACCGATTACATAAGGGAGAAATGGGAGAGAGAACTAGAGATAGAAATAACAGGGAAGGAATGGGGGAACATATGCGAGATGCAACATTCAACAACAGGATCGAGGATATGGAAAGAGTTTGGATGGAAAAACATAATCAGATTCTTTATAACCCCAGAGCTGAAGGGAAAATATGCACCAACACAAAGAGCATGCTGGAGGATGTGTGGGAAGGAGGGGGCAAATCACACGCACATATTCTGGGGATGTCAGAAGCTGAAGGGGTATTGGGAGGAGATAGGGGAGGCAATGATCAGAATATTAGGATACGGGTTACCACAAACAGGACTGGTGCTTTACTTAGGAGACCTGACACACGAGGGAATACAAGGGGGGGACAAATATTTAATAAAGATAATGTTGATAGCGGCCAGAAAAGCAATAACAAGATTGTGGTACAAAGAAGACCCACCGACAATAGCACAATGGGTAGGAATAGTGGAAGAGATACAGGATATGGAGAGGATAACACACATGCTGAGGTTACAGGAAGAGAAATTTGGAGAAAGATGGGGAAAGTGGGAGTATTACAAGGGGAACGAAAACGACATCACAGAGGAAGAACCAAATACATCACAAGAGGGCGAAGGGTAAAGGAGGAAAGAGGTTCAAAGAGGGTCTCTGAACCCATGTCACACACTTAATGTTTTACAATTGTTTTATGTTTTTTTAAGTCAGTATTTTTATTTTTCGTCTTTTGGACATTACATTTTTTCTCTATTATTTATGTCTGTTTAATAGTGTTGTTGAAGTTATTGTATATGTTGTGTTGTTTGTCTCAATAAAATTTTTAGTTAAAAAAAAAAAAAAAAGTGTCAGCTAAATGACTAAATGTAAATGTAAAATTGCCAATCCTAGATTGTCAAAATGAGTCTTGATCTATAACTAATAGTAACTATATACCTAAATACTTTACACTGTGTTTAGACATGAGACAGACTGATCTATAACTAATATAACTATATACCTAAATACTTTACACTGTGTTTAGACATGAGTTAGACTGATCTATAACTAATATACAGTAACTATATACCTAAATACTTTACACTGTGTTTAGACATGAGACAGACTGATCTATAACTAATATAACTATATACCTAAATACTTTACACTGTGTTCTATTTCATTATGGCTGCCGCTCAGCGTCATTCTGCACGCACTTCACTTCGTGCACGAGCACTGAATAAAAAATTCCACAATGTACCTTTACATCCCAACATTTGTCTGGCCACACCCCTATCCGCTTACCTTCATAAGCAGGTGTGTGGTCACCTACTCGCCTCTTCTTCACTTTCACCACAAGGAAGTGCCTTCGGTAGATCCCACACTTGACGAGGTTGTTAGCTGAAGAAAGTTGAGACGTGTTTACATTTTTTCTTGCTTTTTTCTTCTCTCATATATTTCGAAAGAAAAAAGCTAAGTCATAATGTCTACTTCGGAGGGTCGCGCTCGCAACGCCACTCTTCACCAGCGGTTCTCCATTGCCGCCTCTGTCGTGCGTCTTGGAGCGGGGTTGAGGCCTCTCTCATGGTCGGCAGCCACGCCCGGTAGGTGTCCGATGGGTAGTTTGCCTCTCCAAGGAGCTGGTACACCAGTGCCGTCTCCTGTGCGATGGCCTGGTTCCGGCTCTGGTTCCTCTGCTTCCGGGGAGTCGTCCGCTGTTGGGCGGCCGGCTCCTTTGGTTGCAGGGGATTTGAGACGCAAACTTTTTGCGTCAGCTCGCTCCCGTCGCAAGATGGTGGCTTGCAGACGCGAACGGCCTGATTTTGGTGAGTTGCTGGAGCCAGATGAGGATGCGTCGGTCTCTACATGCCCGATGGAGACAGAGGACTACATCATCATCATCATCATCATTTATTTATTCGTACATGGAATCACCACAGTCCAACAGTACATATTCACATAATTCACAAAAAATACCATGGCCGAAAGGAACAGGAAGAAGAAAAAATCTTATATATACCTGCCCCTACACACGTACAACACACCGATAGACATATTGTGTAAAACCAAACAGAATATACCCATTTTGCAAAAAATAAATAAAAATTTAACATCAACACAACCAAATTAAATCAACATAAATAAACACATTTTGTCTATCTATCAGTCAAACTACATATTTAGGTTAATTCATTTACACACACACACACCCACACACACACACTTATATAATGTATTATACTTCTATATACTATCTAATTTCTATTTTATTATAATATAACTAAATCATACTATTTATTCTACACCATATTGGTACAGTATTATACAATATTTTAATATATTATTATTCTATGTTACGCTGCTATATACTATATTACTATACTCATACTGGCCTACACTACAACTCTATGCTACGTCATCCTGACACGCTAAACTGCAATATTATACTAAACTGTGCTATACTGTCTATGTATCTTTTCTTTGCACAACCTTTTGAAGTGAAATATATTATTGGAACTCTTTTCATCGTTCTGCAAAGAGTTCCATAGTTTGATGTTGGGTTAGAACCTCCGACTCGGCGGCGGGATGCCCTGCTATCAGCCACATCAGAATGTGGCTCCTTGACCAGTAGTCTGCTGTATGTGAGGGATGCGGGCTCGGAGGAGGAAAGTATGCAGGGGGAACTGCGTGCTTTGTTTCCCGAGCTCATGGCGGCGGCGGCAGTCGCAAACGGCGTGCCGCTGCGTTTGCGACTGCCGCCGCCGCCACTGCCTGTTCCTGTCCCTGATGATCTCATAGGTCATCTATGGCAACGTCGCCCAGTGAGAGGGGTGGGCGTTGTCTACCCATTTTTCCCCTCAATGGCGGCCTATGTCCGTCAGGGCCAGGTGGTCTCCCACATCATGGGCCTTACTCCCGCCTACGTGCAAGTCACGCAGGTGGCGGGTTTGGTAGACGGCATTAAAGAAAGCGTGCCACGGCTTGATAGGCCGATGGCGGCGTTCCTTTGTCCTGAGGTGGTGTGGGAGCCGTTACGGAAGCCGGTTCCCCAAGGGAAATCGGCGAGGCGGTTGGCATTTTGGAGCGACCAGTAATTTATCTCCGGAACACAATCTCTAGCTGCCACTTCTTTTTTTTTTATCCACTTTTTCTCCCATTTTCTACATTTTCTCCCATCCCAATTTCGTATCATCCAATTCAACCCTCCCCTGTCACGAACGCTGTTTCTTGCCTCCCACAAGCCGGCTGCAATGTGGACTAAGTCATACATAGCACAAGTCGCCTTGGTTACTTGTTATTAAAACAGCGTTTTTATAAAGCAACTGGGATGGGGGATTTTTTCCTCTTCCGAGAGCCTGTTACTGGGTCTCGACGGATTCTCGTTCATATCTGGGGGATGTTAACGGAATGGATCAGAATATAGGTAGAGGGGTCTCACGCCCTTGGGGTGGGCCACTGAGCGAGGTGTACATTACATTTACATTTAGTCATTTAGCTGATGCTTTTATCCAAAGCGACTTACAAGTTCTGTGCGACAAGACAGCAAGAAAGGTATAACTCTATCAGCTGAGTAACAATGTTCATCAAAGTGTTGCGTGTTACAGTGTAGGTTAGTTTATTAGGACAAGTGCATGACATTAAGGTTAGTCAGGTTAGATTTTTTATTTTTTTTTATCATTTCAGATAATGGTTGAAGAAGTGAGTCTTTAGTCGACGGCGAAAGATTGGACGGGATTCGGCTGTCCTAACTGGGATGGGTAGTTCATTCCACCATTGTGGGGCAAGGACTGAGAATAGGCGGCTTCTCTTTGATGACCCTCCGGGAGCTTGGATAGGAGTAGATCTGAGGCGGCCAGAAGATGCAGAGCGTAGGGGTCTTGAGGGTGTGTAGTTAGAGACCATTGACCGGAGGTAGGCGGGAGCGGTTCCCTTTGCCGCACGGTATGCTAGGTCGAGGGCCTTGAAGCGGATACGTGCAGCAATGGGGAGCCAGTGCAGGTCCCTAAGAAGTGGGGTGACATGGGCCGACTTCGGTAGGTTTGAGATCAGGCGGGCCGCTGCATTTTGAATGAGTTGAAGAGGCTTGGTGGCAGTGGCCGGGAGGCCAGCTAGCAGTGCGTTGCAGTAGTCGAGGCGGGAGATGACTGTTGATTGGACGAGGAGTTGGGTGGCTTCTTTTGTCAGGAAGGGGCGTATCCTTCTGACGTTGCTCAGGAGGAATCTGCAGGTTCTGGTTGTCGCTGCGATGTGAGCAGAGAAGTTCAACTGGTCGTCGAGGACAACACCAAGGTTCTTGGCGGTCGGCGACACGGTCACAGCTGCATTCTCGACTGTGATGGAGAGGTCGGTCAGGGGGGAGGATTTGGCCGGCAGGTGGAGCAATTCTGTTTTGCTTAGGTTCAGTTTGAGGTGGTTGGTCGTCATCCAGGCGGAGATGTCGGACAGACATGCCGAGATCCGCTCAGAGACGTGGATATCTGAGGGAGGGAAGGAGAGGAAGAGTTGAGTATCATCGGCATAACAATGATATGAGAAGCCATGAGACGTGATAATGTTACCCAGTGATTTAGTATAGAGGGAGAAGAGAAGGGGTCCTAGGACCGAGCCCTGGGGGACACCCGTCCGGAGGGGGCGGGTGGCCGACAGAGTCCCTCTCCATGACACTTGGTAGGAGCGGTCATTGAGGTATGATGTCAGCCATGTCAGCGCAGATCCAGCCACTCCCATTCCTGCGAGGGCCGCGAGGAGGATCTGATAGTTGACTGTGTCGAAGGCTGCAGATAGATCTAGGAGAATCAGGACAGAGGAGAGGCCTTTCGCTTTTGCTAAGTGAAGTGCCTCTGTGACCGCAATGAGGGCCGTTTCTGTGGAGTGGCCAGTCCGGAAGCCAGACTGATTGGGGTCTAGGAGGTCATTCTGTAAGAGATAAGCAGTAAGTTGGTTGGATACAGCACGTTCAAGTGTTTTAGAAAGGAAGGAGAGAAGAGAGACAGGGCGATAGTTGGCTATGACGGTGGGGTTCAGGGTTGGTTTTTTTATGAGGGGCGTGACTCTGGCTTGTTTTAGGGAGGTGGGGACCACCCCCGAGTTGAGTGAGGAGTTGATGGTTGCAGTTAGGAATGGGAGGATGTCCGGTGCTATGGTCTGGAGGAGTGGGGAGGGTAGCTGGTCCAGCTGGCATGTAGTCGGACGGTTCGACGTTACCAGTGTCAGGGTCTCGGCTTCTGTAATGGGAGAGAAAGATGACAGAGTGAAGGATGAGGTTCTCGATTCAGCGTTTGGAATGGGTGGGGGTTGGGAGAAGGAGCTGCGGATGTTCTCCACTTTTTCCTCAAAGAAGATCGCAAAGTCTTCGGCAGAAAAAGATGAGGGAGGAGGAGGTGGGGGGGGGAGTGAGGAGGGAGGACATGGTAGCATGCAGTTTGCGAAGATTCTTGGCAGAGGGTGTAAACAGGACCGTCTGGGTGGCGCCCTCTTTTCATGTTTTAGATCAACACGCATATCTGCCCCTTCTCCTGGAGTAGGCATGTCGGCGTGGTTTGGGCACGGTACTGGTTCTGGTCACGTCTGTGTACCGAGAGGGTGGTTGATTCCCTGGTGTGTTGGAGCAGAGTCAACTCCCGGGTTACCCGGTTGAGTGTGCCCCTGCATGTTCATGACGTCTGCCAATCATGTCAGCCTTCTCTGCCTTGACCCCTCTGGGTGGGTTTTTTTTTATGGAGGCTTTGTCATGGTGCTCAACAATGCCAGCATACGCCCCTTCCGCCGGGGGGGGGGGCTGTTTTCAGTTGACTCCTTTAGCGCCTGTCTCGTCCGCAGTGCTCCAGGCTCAGGTCTACAGCCTGCTGCCTGGTTTCCCCGGTGCGCTGCCTGCTTCCGTTGGTTAACCTTTTTGAGTGCTTTATGGCCATGCTGACTGCCTGTGTTGCAGGGTCAGTGTGCCAGGCGGTGTACTATTGGGGGGAAAGGGCCCGCTCTTGGAGGGGCCCTATCCGAATACGCTGGCGATGTGGGGGGCGGTGTCACTAAGTGACCGCCTGGTGGGGTCTTGATGCCTGGCGTCATTGACCTCTCCGGGCCCCCTTTTTCCAGGGGATCCAGTCCCTTCGGTGGGTCTGGGTCTTCCTTCGCGCTCCGCTGCTACGGCCTTGCCACGGGGTTGAGTTTGCTCTTGACCCCGTGATTTTGGGGGCAGTAACGAGGGTTGTTCCTTCCGTTCGTTCCTGGTGGCATGCGGGTTGTGCGCGTGCGTAGTCGTGGGGTCAAGCCACGGTCTGCTCACCCTGTGCATTGAGTTGCTTGAGTTCCTCTTCGCACGGTCGGATCCGTCTCCCTCCCGTCCTCCAATAGGGAGGGTATCCCTCCATTAGGGAGAGTCGGGGGGCTCAATCCTCCCCGGTCTGATGGTTGTGGGGGGCCTCAGCGGGGTACATTTGTCGAGCTTTGGCTCCCGCTCAGCTCCTCTTGTGCAGAATGACGCTGAGCGGCAGCCATAATGAAATAGAACGTAAGGTTATGTATATAACCAAGTTCTATGAATTATGGTGGCGCTCAGCGTCAGGACGCCGCTGCGGCCCTTGATCTCGCCTTGTGGTGAAAGTTTGGGAAGGAGGCGAGTAGGTGACCACACACCTGCTTATGAAGGTAAGCGGATAGGGGTGTGGCCAGACGAATGTTGGGATGTAAAGGTACATTGTGGAATTTTTTATTCAGTGCTCGTGCACGAAGTGAAGTGCGTGCAGAATGACGCTGAGCGTCACCATAATTCATAGAACTTGGTTATATACATAACCTTACGTTTAGACATGAGACAGACTGATCTATTTAAGCATTACATCACGTGCAGTAGTGTGTTATACTCATTAGATCACGCCTAGGGGTGGTTGTTAGGCCCCACGTGTAGCAGAGGGTTGTTAGACCCCCCTGGGTGTGATCTAATGAGTATAACACACGACTTCAAGTGATGTAATGCTTTTATACAATGGCCCAATTCACCCAACCTTATTGCTATACAATAAACACACAGTAATTGAAGCATAATGGAGATTTATTCACAAAACCATCCATAGAGAAAGTAGATCCAATAGTAGATCCACTAGTAGACACCAGAGGGAGCTCCACAAACCATGTTAAACCCAGATTCGGCTCAAACAAGGGACTAAACACGTTTCGCAATTATGCCACATCAATGTGGAACGCCCTACCCACAGCTGTAAAGGAATGTGAATCACTACCCACTTTCAAAACCACTCTCAAAGAGCACCTATGGGAGACTGCAATTCGAAACTGGCCCCTGTAAATGTCCTAACCCAACCCCCGCCAATGTACAGTAAATGTCCTAACCCAATAATACACGAGACCCTCTTCTTGGGACCAAGTAAGGTTTAGTCGATAATCCAATGTACAGTTACCCCACCCCGCCTACCCAACATTTTTCTTTTTTTTAAGTCCGTGATTTTTCTTTAGTTTCACAATGGGTCATGACAAACCACACACTAAAAACAGATTGGTCAAATTTGACCCAATTTGGGTTATTTTTGACCCAATTCACTGGTCAAAAAGGGCCCGACCAGTGTGTGGGTTAATTTGACCCATTATTATTGGTTATTTAATTTGACCCATAACTTGGGTCAAATAAACAAATACTTTTGATACTTTTACTTTTACTTTTACTTTTCCATTTTAAGGGTCAAAATAACCCAACCTCCAAGTTGATTTGACCCCATATTGGGTTATACCAACGACCCATTTTAAGGGTCAAAATAACCCAACTTCCAAGTTGATTTGACCCCATATTGGGTTATACCAACGACCCATTTTAAGGGTCAAAATAACCCAACTTCTAAGTTGATTTGACCCCATATTGGGTTATACAAACGACCCATTTTAAGGGTCAAAATAACCCAACCTCCTAGTTGATTTGACCCCGTATTGGGTTATACAAACGACCCATTTTAAGGGTCAAAATAGTTGCTTTGACTGAATCTTGGGTTACATCAAACTGGTCAAATAGACCCTATTCACAGCAGCCATCTTGTGAGCCAGATTGACAACGATTGACCAACAGATGGACACAGCAACATGATTAGTTACACATGTGTCAGTCTGGTTCACAGGATGTAGGTTTACCCTGCTGTGTCAAGATGGCTGCTGTGAAAAGGGCCTATTAACACAACTGCTATAGTTAGTACACTACATTAGGTTGGCACAGATGCTTGATTGAAAGGTATAACAGTCTAAATGTGCTGAAATCAATGAAAAGAACAGACCAAGGCGTAGAATACATTTAACTTCAAAATGTATTACACTTGTTGCATACATGTCACAGCGTGTGGACATCAAAAAGTGCTTGTGCTGCTATAGTGCCCATGAAACACATCATGTCAAACTGATTTCCTGTTTAAATAATAAATAATAAATAATACATATCGGTATGGTTTTGTACTGCTTTACTGCCCTGTTGGAACACTCCCCCAGATATTGATAGATCAAAACACATATATACTAAGGCTGTCAAAGTTAACGCGGTATTAACACGTTATCGCCCGATTCTATTAACACCACTATTTTTTTTAACTCACGATTAACTTTTAAGATTTTTTTTTACTAGACTATACTCAGGTGTATTATTGATGCTCTCGTTGATACTATGTTTGTTTCTGAAGTGTGTGTGTGTGTGTGTGAGATATATAGAGAGAGAGGGGGGTGAGAGAGAAGGGAGGGGGCAAGAGAGAAAGAGAGCTGGGAGAGTGTGTGTGAGAGAGAGAGGGGGGGTGTGTGTGATTACTCAGCCCTTGTGTGGGTGAATGTAACAAGTTCCTAACGTTTTCTTTCCCCTATTATTTCATGTACACTTTATTCATTGTTTTAATGAATTTTCTTTCTTTTAAGTTATTTTGTGCATCACTCTGTTTTGAATTTGATGCAAATTTGCAATGCATGAGGGTAATCCTTTTGTGTTAAATGGCTGCATAACGAAAGCATTTGTTGACTCGCATGTTGATAAGAGTATTAAAACTTGGAACTTGAAAAAGATCCGTAGAAAAAAGGTAGAAAAAAAGAAAAAAATTAGATTAATTTGTGATTAATCGCAAGTTAACTATGGACAATCATGCGATTAATCGTGTTAAATATTTTAATCGATTGACAGCACTAATATATACATATAGAAATACGGGACTTAGCGTCTACCCATCTCCCTCCTCCATCTCTTCCCCCACCTTCCCTCCTCCTACTTCACCTCCTCACTACGCCACCTCCTCTCCTTATACTCCTCCTCCTCCTCTCCTCCACCTTCCCTCCTGCTACTTCACCTATTCTACCTCCTCCTCATTTGTAAGTTTTGCGTTACGTACGGCTGTCCTTAAGAATGCTACATGCTTGGACTCTGGTCCCTCAATATTATATATAACGTGCTGGAGAAACTCCCATGCATGAACACACTGCCTGGGGTACTTTATGTCAAATACATAAAATGCTTTAAAACACGTATCAACTGCCCCGAGCATTGTGCTTTCAGGGTGTGCCCGACCTGCATAGATCACGAATGCCTGAGCACAACATGTGTGTGGTTCTCCCAGCACCAAAAACGAGGGAGAGGGTCTTGCCTGCTGGAGGTACTCCACCATATTTGTCCCAACCTAAAACAAGCACATAAGCAAAGAAAGAATGTTAAATACAGGTGAATCTTGGGTTGACAGCAAATCATAAGCAAGATAACAGGTTTATACCAACTATACAAGGGAGCTCAATTAAATCAAGTTTTTTTTTCTCATGCCAATGGAATGTGCAATGACATTTTGGAGTGCTCAAAACAGTGGTTTTAACTCGTCTTTGTAAATGAGGGAAACCTCAATGCCTTTTCGAGTTTAAATAGAGGTTATGGGGGCCTGGGGGACTTTGGTTGTCAGACCTTGGCTTGGTGGTGCAACCAAACTCTGTGGGTGCAACCTATAGGCTCTCTGAAGCAGCAGATAGGCTCCCTGAAGCAGCAGATAGGCTCTCTGAAGCAGCAGATAGGCTCTCTGAAGCAGTTAGGCTCTCTGAAGCAGCAGTTAGGCTCTCTGAAGCAGCAGATAGGCTCAAGCAGCAGATAGGCTCTCTGAAGCAGCAGATAGGCTCTCTGAAGCAGATAAGCTCTCTGGAGCAGCAGATAGGCTCTCTGAAGCAGCAGATAGGCTCTCTGAAGCAGCAGATAGGCTCTCTGAAGCAGATAGGCTCTCTGAAGCAGCAGTTAGGCTCTCTGAAGCAGCAGATAGGCTCTCTGAAGCAGCAGATAGGCTCTCTGAAGCAGCAGTTAGGCTCTCTGAAGCAGCAGATAGGCTCTCTGAAGCAGATAAGCTCTCTGAAGCAGCAGATAGGCTCTCTGAAGCAGCAGATAGGCTCTCTGAAGCAGCAGATAGGCTCTCTGAAGCAGCAGATAGTCTCTCTGAAGCAGCAGTTAGGCTCTCTGAAGCAGCAGATAGGCTCTCTGAAGCAGCAGATAGGCTCTCTGAAGCAGCAGTTAGGCTCTCTACAGCAGAGAGGCTCTCTGAAGCAGCAGATAGGCTCTCTGAAGCAGCAGATAGGCTCTCTGAAGCAGCAGTTAGGCTCTCTGAAGCAGCAGATAAGCTCTCTGGAGCAGATAGGCTCTCTGAAGCAGCAGATAGGCTCTCTGAAGCAGCAGATATGCTCTCTGAAGCAGCAGATAGGCTCTCTGAAGCAGCAGTTAGGCTCTCTGAAGCAGATAGGCTCTCTGAAGCAGCAGATAGGCTCTCTGAAGCAGCAGATAGGCTCTCTGAAGCAGCAGTTAGGCTCTCTGAAGCAGCAGTTAGGCTCTCTGAAGCAGCAGATAGGCTCTCTGAAGCAGCAGATAGGCTCTCTGAAGCAGCAGTTAGGCTCTCTGAAGCAGCAGATAAGCTCTCTGGAGCAGATAGGCTCTCTGAAGCAGCAGATAGGCTCTCTGAAGCAGCAGATAGGCTCTCTGAAGCAGCAGATAGGCTCTCTGAAGTAGCAGTTAGGCTCTCTGAAGCAGCAGTTAGGCTCTCTGAAGTAGATAGGCTCTCTGAAGCAGCAGATAGGCTCTCTGAAGCAACAGTTAGGCTCTCTGAAGTAGATAGGCTCTCTGAAGCAGCAGATAGGCTCTCTGAAGCAGCAGATAGGCTCTCTGAAGCAGCAGTTAGGCTCTCTGAAGCAGCAGTTAGGCTCTCTGAAGCAGATAGGCTCTCTGAAGCAGCAGATAGGCTCTCTGAAGCAGCAGATAGGCTCTCTGAAGCAGCAGTTAGGCTCTCTGAAGCAGATAGGCTCTCTGAAGCAGCAGATATGCTCTCTGAAGCAGATAGGCTCTCTGAAGCAGCAGATATGCTCTCTGAAGCGACATATAGGCTCTCTGAAGCAGCAGATAGGCTCTCTGAAGCAGCAGATAGGCTCTCTGAAGCAGCAGATAGGCTCTCTGAAGCAGCAGTTAGGCTCTCTGAAGCAGCAGATAAGCTCTCTGAAGCAGATAGGCTCTCTGAAGCAGCAGATAGGCTCTCTGAAGCAGCAGATAGGCTCTCTGAAGCAGCAGATAGGCTCTCTGAAGCAGCAGTTAGGCTCTCTGAAACAGATAGGCTCTCTGAAGCAGCAGATAGGCTCTCTGAAGCAGCAGTTAGGCTCTCTGAAGCAGCAGATAGGCTCTCTGAAGCAGCAGATAGGCTCTCTGAAGCAGCAGATAGGCTCTCTGAAGCAGCAGATAGGCTCTCTGAAGCAGCAGTTAGGCTCTCTGAAGCAGCAGTTAGGCTCTCTGAAGCAGATAGGCTCTCTGAAGCAGCAGATAGGCTCTCTGAAGCAGCAGTTAGGCTCTCTGAAGCAGCAGATAGGCTCTCTGAAGCAGCAGATAGGCTCTCTGAAGCAGCAGATAGGCTCTCTGAAGCAGCAGTTAGGCTCTCTGAAGCAGCAGTTAGGCTCTCTGAAGCAGATAGGCTCTCTGAAGCAGCAGATAGGCTCTCTGAAGCAGATAGGCTCTCTGAAGCAGCAGATAGGCTCTCTGAAGCAGCAGATAGGCTCTCTGAAGCAGCAGATAGGCTCTCTGAAGCAGCAGATAGGCTCTCTGAAGCAGCAGATAGGCTCTCTGAAGCAGCAGTTAGGCTCTCTGAAGCAGCAGTTAGGCTCTCTGAAGCAGATAGGCTCTCTGAAGTAGCAGATAGGCTCTCTGAAGCAGCAGTTAGGCTCTCTGAAGCAGCAGATAGGCTCTCTGAAGCAGCAGACCCCTTGCAAATGGGTGTAGCATTCCCTGAGGGGGAGGAGCTGCGTATTATATGGCTTTTTTTGCTTACCTTGCTTCCTCTAGAACTCCACCCCTCTTTTGCAAACTCCAAAAGCGGTACTGCTGGTTCTGGTGAGGGGAGGTACTGGTGGTTCTGGTGAGGAGAGGTACTGGTTCTGGTGAGGGGAGGTACTGCTGGTGCTGGTGAGGTGAGGTACTGCTGGTTCTGGTGAGGGGAGGTACCGTGGTTCTGGTGAGGGGAGGTACTGCTGGTTCTGGTGAGGGGAGGTACTGCTGGTTCTGGTGAGGTGAGGTACTGCTGGTTCTGGTGAGGGGAGGTACCGGTGGTTCTGGTGAGGGGAGGTACTGCTGGTTCTGGTGAGGGGAGGTACTGCTGGTTCTGGTGGGGGAGGTACTGCTGGTTCTGGTGAAGGGAGGTGCTGGTTCTGGTGAGGGGAGGTACTGCTGGTTCTGGTGAGGGGAGGTACTGCTGGTTCTGGTGTGGGGGGTACTGGTGGTGCCTCCTCATCGATATCTTGATCTGAAAGACAAAGACAGAAAACAAAGAAAGACTTTTACAGTAATTTCAGTGCCATCCAGTGCAGCAAACTCCAACACAGGACCAGGCTGGCAGGACCAGAGACCAGGACAAGAACAGGATGATAACCAAGATGAAGAACAGAATAATTTGTGTGTGCATGCATGTGTGTTGAAACCCTACTGAACAATACTGCTTAGTCATGGAAACATTTTCATGGTCAAGAAAGTACTAGCTCTTCAGCATTGAAAATATTAGCAGCCTGATTTGGTACATTAGGTGGCTGGGCCAGGGCCTGGTTGTCGTTATGTTCTCCTTGCAAGTGCTTTCTGTAAGACCGAATGAAAGAAAATGTTCTGCTACAAACTCCCTCACAACATTGGATATAAGTGGATGAAGCGTTTATATTGTGTGCTACTCGTAAATGTGAAAAGAGAGACTTGGCATCACCAGGAATTAGCCTTTTGCATTTAAAGCATGTATACGCCATCTGCCTTGATATGTTAGAACTCTTAACTTAGTGATCACTTACAAATTCTCTGTAAAGTTTTGAGAACTTGAGCCGGGGGCCTATTTTGGGGATGAGGTTCCGGATTGTTTCGTCATCTAAAAGTCATCAATATCTTTATCTGAAAGACAAAAGACAGAAAACAAAGAAAGACTTTTACAGTCCAGGCAGCAAACTCCAACACAGGACCAGAGACCAGAACAAGAACAGGATGAGAACCAAGATGAAGAACAGAATAATGTGTGTGCATGTGTGTTGAAACCCTATACTGCTTAGTCATGGAAACATTTTCATGGTCAAGAAAGTAAAAATGCTCACCTTTAAAACTGTCTGTGAGCTCTGGCAATTGCCACTCAATTAATTTTTCTGTGACAAAGCTGTCCATCAAGACTGGCCTGAAACAAAAGAAAGCAATGTGGAAATGAACACATCTGCAATTAATTAATGCCTCATGCCCAAGTACTCAGCCACGTGTGCACGATAGGCCAAGTACTAGCTGACATAGCAGCCTAGAATATTTAGCACTGAATTCAGGTGTAAAAAGCCTCACCACATGTCTGGCTTCCGCAGTCTACTGCTTAATTTAGTATAGGATGTTGTAAATTGATGCTCGAATCGCGGGACATTAGAGAGATGATGGAAAATGTAGACCTCAAAATGGCGCAAAATGGCTCTAAATCACAGTATGTAGCTAGCTAGCCAACCAGCTATGTCACCGCATTGAGAGGACAACAGCTTTATTACACACATATGGTTAATAAAGATATCAATCATATAACGTTACACAGCTATAGATAATCTCCAGTTAATCTGGTATCATTACAACCCAAAACACGGTAAAATTTGCAATAACAGTAACGTTACTAGTACTGGTTAACTAGGCCTAGCTACTAGCCAGAACCTTTGTAATACTCATAGACTTGGTCACTTTCGGTAGCATGCTTGAACGGTAATGATTTATGTGTTGTGTCGTGTCGTGTGGCTTATTTATTAATAGAGGTTACCACATATTTTTACAAGGTTAGAGATGAACCGATTATAGAAATGAGTAGCTAAGTTGCAACTTGCGGTGGATAGCTAGCTAGCTAGCTAGCTGATGACGCGACAGATAGCTGTGAAGAGCTAGCTAATTTAGTTCCACAACGTTCACAGTGCATGGTTAACACGACGCAATAGGTACAATGGATGGGTTGAGATATAAATACTGTGCTAACGAAACGAGATCTTACCTTGAGTCAGTGAAGTCTTTTCCGTGATCGTGAAGAGGGTTTGTTGGACCGTGTTGACTTGACTGTGAACGTGGGACCGTGTTGACTGTGAACATGACCGTCTGACTGACTGGAACATATAGTTCCCAGTGGGGGAGGGGTGTAGCTTTGCAGATCCCGGCGGAAACACCCAGCTCTCTGACCCAACACATGGGTTATGTCTCAGAAAATTGACCCATAATTATTATAACTCACAAATTGGGTCAAAATTGGGTCAAAATTAAATCTCAATAACCCAAATAATGGTTATGCTCAGAGAATTAACCCATAATTTTAACCCAACACGATTAACCAAGAAATTGGGTTATAGAATTGACCCATCTGTTTTTAGTGTGCAATTACATAATCCAACATATGTGTAACGAACTAACATATTCCAGTTGACTGTATCTTTTTTGGAGGATTCGTTCAAAAGCTATTCATACTTCCATTTGTCTATCTATGGCGGATTCATTCAGACAGAAAAAAAAAGTTATTCGGTTGTGGGAGGGATCTGGGGTCACGTGGAGTGTGTTATACGAAATAACAACGTCTAACTTGACTGTTTCAGCCAATCAGAATCAAGAAATCTGCATGCCATTGTATAAAACTAATATAACTATATACCTAAATACTTTACACTGTGTTTAGACATGAGACAGACTGATCTATAACTAATATAACTAGATACCTAAATAATTTACACTGCATTTAGGCATGAGACAGACTGATCTATAACTAATATACACTAACGAGATAACTAAATACTTTACACTGTGTTTAGACATGAGCTAGACTGATCTATAACCAATATATAATAACTATATACCTAAATACTTTACACTGTGTTTAGACATGAGCCAGACTGATCTATAACTAATATAACTATATACCTAAATACTTTACACTGTGTTTAGACATGAGCTAGACTGATCTATAACTAATATACACTAACTAGATAACTAAATACTTTACACTGTGTTTAGACATGAGCTAGACTGATCTATAACTAACTATATACCTAAATACTTTACACTGTGTTTAGACATGAGACAGACTGATCTATAATTATACCTAAATACTTTACACTGTGTTTAGACATGAGACAAACCCTTAGTATTAGATCCTTAGTATTCTTCAGTTTACGTCGAGACCCAAACAGAATGTGTTTTTTCTAAATGTTGAGATAATTTGTTGTCAACTAGCCAGTCCCAACATGAATCCGCCGTATTCCCTAGCTTATTGAAAATAACACCGGCATCATGATGTGAAAAAAAAACAATAGCACTATCATCCACATAAAGTAGCAATTCGCATTCTGGGTCTACACTGATAGGCTAGCCATGTCATTAATGTAACATAAAAAGAGCAATAGAGCTAAAATATTACCCTGCGGCACCCTGCAAGATACACCCAGAGGCTCTGAGCTAGTTCGATCAACATTTACAATCTGTTACAATGACTGCACTATTGACTTTCACTATTAGTGATGGACGTGAGCTATATCCACTGAAGGTCTCCGCTCTAACGAGCCCCCTTCAGGCTACCCGCCGCTCTCCTGAATATGAATGAGCGGAGGGCGGGGTTTGCGGGTTGCCGTGTGCCATTGTGTAGGTTTCTGGTGTCTTCCTCGGGGAGTCGGGGGCGACAGTGGCTTGGGAGGTAGAGCAGTCGTCTGACAATCCAGAGGTTCCCGGTTCGATTCCTGCTCCTCCCGGGCAGCTTGTCGAAGTGTCCTTGAGCAAGACACTTAACCCCTAATTGCTCCCGATGAGCAGGTTGGCATCTTGCATGGTCGCCTCCGCCATCGGTGTGTGAATGTGTGAGTGAATGGGTCAAATGTGAGGAACAAATTGTAAAGCGCTATATAAATGCAGCCATTTACCATTTACCATTTATTCCTCAACCTCTCTCAGACAGGCATGTTCTGTTACGTTCTGTTACGTTCTGTCCTGGTTCTCATGAGTCCTCCTCTGCTCTACTCGTGGCCAGGTTCTGTAACGAGGGGGTGTCGTGTCCCCAGCCCATATTCTGGTCCCCGTGGAGCTCCTGGGCCAAGTGCAGCTCAGAGTGCGGCGGAGGCGTCCACTCCAGGCTGCGCACCTGTGAGAACGGCAACAGCTGCCCGGGATGTGCACTGGTAGGAGACATGCACCCACACACACATACATACATACACCCACACACACATACATACAGATGCAGCTCTCAGGATTCTGAGCTCTGCTCTGCTACTGCTACTGCAGTAATCATGCACCATTAACCTGGCAGTGCTGTTAACGAGGCGTTAACGATACTGCGTCCTTGCAGTAGAGGTTCGATTTTTAAGAGCTGGATCTGTACACACACACATACACATACACGGTGGTGTAGTGGTTAACACTGTCGCCTCACAGCAAGAAGGTCCAGGGTTCGATTCCCGCTTGGGGACCAGGTTTCCATGATGCCAGTTACCCAGGTGGGGTATCTCCCAGGCCTTTCTGTGTGGAGTTTGCATGTTCTCCCCGTGCTCGCAAGGGTTTCCCCCCGATAAGATAAACCCAATGGAAAAACATGCACAACAACAATAGATCGCTAACGCTGTGGCGTCCTTGACGAAGACGGACAGGAGCACTTGGATTGGTCCCCTGGCGCGGCTCACGTTGACGCCTGTCTGCTCCCGGCTGCCCTTGGGGGGGAAGGACGACGGGATGGGTTAATCGCAGATA
>NC_140167.1:180706396-180731266 GCF_963971535.1 Notolepis coatsorum
TCTATGATCCTGTTGAGAAGAGCCGAGTTTGCTGTATATATATATATATATATATGTAACGGTTGTGACAACGTCACCTCAAACTTCGCTACCGTCCACAGTCACTTCACAACACTTGAAGTCCATCGTGACTGTGGATAGACTCGCGGTACCTCCGTTACACTTACACCGTATCTCACAACACACAGCGGATCACCAGAGGAGTTTGCATGGATCTTTAAATACCAAGGTTGTGGCTGCAGGCGCAGTACATCCTCTTGATTAGGAAAACGGAGTGTGTGTAAATGCCAACGGAAATTTAAGAAGAAACCCTTAACATCCCCTGCTTTCGTGTGCAAAACAGGTCGGTTTCAGAGCCCTGGAAGCTTCCGTATCGAACCCATTGAATGAATGAATGAAAACTTTATTTAACAGATTGCAGAATGGGTACAATACAGTACGGCTCAATACACACAATTGTTAAGGGGATGCAGACCAGAGAAAGACGTTTGTCTTGTTTACATCAGGGTACCCCATTTTCATTTCATATTGACATTTATGACATACTCAACATACATGACATTTATGGCATAGGGACATATAGGTATTTAGTACTGATACATTTGTGACATATACAGTATTCAAATATACAGTACTGTTACTCATAGATCCTGACAGAGTATATACATATGATGGGGAGGGGACTGTACATTAGGAGGGGGTGGGTGGGTCGGAGAGAAATATACATATACGGCGGGGAGAGAATATATACATGCAGTGGGGAGGAGACTGTCTATTAGGAGGGGGTTGAAAGAAAACCACGATTGAAAGAAAACCAAGGGAGCTATAAAAGAAGGAAGGGTCACTGTGTAGCACATGAAGTGTGAACACGTTCAGTTCGGCCGACATTGAGTTGAATGGGATCACCATCTCCTTGTTTATGACACAACAGGTTGTCATAAACGACCATACAGGTTATCGCCTCCGATGTCAGAATCGTCTGCAATTTGCTGCTTTGTTAACTAGCTAACGTTTGATATATTATATATGTATATTTTCCTCAGATAGCTGGTATATTTGGAATTTTAAGACAGGCTTCAATAGAACTGACACCAAAGTCTGGCACAGAGCAGAGCATAGAACGCTGGTATTGTGATGTCATGACCCTTCCTTCCTTAATAGTTTCCTTGATGAAAACGCCCCCCCTGTCCCGCTCTGTCTGTCCTGGCAGGAGTACAAGGCCTGTAACCTGGAGGCGTGTACGGAGGTGAAGAGGAACACCCCGTGGACCCCCTGGATGCCCGTCAACGTGACGCAGGGCGGGGCCCGCCAGGAGCAGAGGATGCGCTACATGTGCCGCGCCCACCTGGCCGACCCCCACGACCTGCAGATCGGCCGGAGGAAGGTGGAGACGCGCTTCTGCCCCAACGACGGCACGGCCGTCTGCGAGACAGACAGTAAGTGGACGGGTTGAGCCGCGCGGCGCTAAGAGATCACGATTGTTTCAACGCGGATCTGCCCAGGCGAGGAGTCCGCTATATTCAATATTACAACTGAACACACATGGAATTTTGCAAGTCCCGAGCGAATGAGAAGACATAACAATAGGGTGTTTGTGAGCTTTCATTGAAAAGGCTATTGAAAACACAGCACACGCTCCGGGAATTGAATTTCAAATCCGCCGTGGATTCGGAACAAAAATATGATTAATATTTACCAGCCGCTCGACCAAATATTAGCATTTTGTATGCGTGCACACATGCTAACACCTGTGTCGACACAGATAGAAGGTGGCAGCATGCGAACAGATCGCCCACAGCACTGTGTTCTGAGAGCAGCAGGACAGCCACATGTTGAAAGGGCCCTTCTGGTAGTCTTGTTAGCTTCCCCTTAGTGACAGGGTCACGGTTCAGCTCCCTCTCTAGTACACTACAAACCCCAAGGAGGCTCCCTACTCTGTGTGTGTGTGTGTGTGTGTGTGTGTGTGTGTGTGTGTGTGTGTGTGTGTGTGTGTGTGTGTGTGTGTGTGTGTGTGTGTGTGTGTGTGTGTGTGTGTGTGTGTGTGTGTGTGTGTGTGTGTGTGTGTGTGTGTGTGTGTGTGTGTGTGTGTGTGTGTGTGTGTGTGTGTGTGTGTGCATGTGAGAGAGGGTGTATGTGTGAGAGGGTGTATGTGAGAGAGAAGAGAGAGAGAGAGAGAGAGAGAGAGAGAGAGAGAGAGAGAGAGAGAGAGAGAGAGAGAGAGAGAGAGAGAGAGAGAGAGAGAGAGAGAGAGAGAGAGAGAGGGTGTCACAGTCCAAGGACCCTCTAGTGGCTTCTCCATGGCCCTCCGCTCCTCAATCGATTACCTGTCACCCTTTGTCAGCTACCTAGGGGCTACAGCCCATTCTGATGGAACACTACTGGGAGGCAAATGGGTCGGAGGGTGTGTATGAGGAGAGGGAGAAGGGGAGAGAGACAGAGAGACAGAGAGAGAGAGAGAGAGAGAGAGAGAGAGAGAGAGAGAGAGAGAGAGAGAGAGAGAGAGAGAGAGAGAGAGAGAGAGAGCAAGAGTGCAGGCTTGAGAGCACAAGGAAGAATGAATATATTATTATATATCTTCTTTATACCTCTGCCGTATTGCTAAAACAGATTCAGGGGCATCTGAAATACGGTAAAGCTCATCTACGTGTTTATTATCCGCAAACATTTTGTTCACCCATCTCTTTTTAACTGATAGAAATTTTTATAACATAGATGATAGCATACCTTATAAATAGAAGAATCGAGCTGATGAAACTATATATATATTAAATTTTTTTAAGAAAATAACGATTAGCCTACTATTCTCAAAATAATACAAGTTTCTTTATTTATTATTCTTTGCTTACATTCAAGTTTCTTCAAGTTTCTTTAATAGTTGTCATACAGAAGTACAGAATACTTTTATACAAAATGCTTCTTACTGTTACGCTCCAGAGACTGTGCAAGACAAGATAAGTATGAAATAAAATAACATAGTATAGCATGTAAATTAGAAGTAAAAAAATGAGGTCACAGTGTTCAGTATAGACATATGTACAATGTTCGATGCAGAGTAGACGTAACCAGAGTAGAGTTACCATATAATATACAATACTGTGTAGTGTACTAATATACAATACTATATAGTGCAAGGCAGAAATAGGATGAGGTGCAATTTAGGTACAATTTACAGTAGGTGTACGAGTTGTAGTGCAAATCCTTTATCAATAAATATAAAGTGTGTTTGTGTGATCTAAAGTGTGGAGAGTGGGTGCTGCAGTGTGTTGTTTGTTTAAGTGAGTGTGTGCGTGTGGGTGTGTGTGCTGTGTGCATTTGATGGTTGTTGCATAGTGTTTATTGTTCGTTTAGCAGCCTGATGGCCTGGGGATAGAAGCTTCTTCTGAGTCTTTCTGTGCTCGCCTTAAGACTCCGGTATCGCTTGCCTGACCGCAGCAGTTCAAAGAGGCAGTTGTTCGGGTGGCTCGAGTCCTTAATAATTCTCTTAGCCTTCCCCTTGCACCGCTTGTTGTAAATGTTCTGGAGGGTGGGAAGCCCCCCTCCAATTGTGTGTTCGGCTGAACGTGTCACTCTTTGTAGTCTGCTACGGTCTTGTGCAGTGCTATTCCCAAACCAGGAGGTGATGTTGCCAGTCAGGATGCTCTCTATTGTACATGAGTAGAAGTTCCTAAGGATCTTCTGATTGACTTGGAACTTCCTTAGGCGCCTGAGGAAGTAGAGGCGTTGTCGTGCCTTCTTCACAACACTGTCAATGTGTGTGGTCCATGTCAAATCCTCGGATATGTGGGCTCCGAGGAACTTGAAACTGTTCACTCTCTCAACCGGTGCCCCGTCGATGCTGAGGGGGCTGTAGTCCTTGACCCCCGACCTCCTGAAGTCCACAATCATCTCTTTTGTTTTGCTGACGTTCAGGGAGAGGCAGTTCTCCTGACACCACTGTGACAGGTTCTCTACCTCTTCCAGGTAGGCCCTTTCGTCGTTGGCAGAGATCAGGCCCACCACTACTGTGTCATCAGCAAATTTGATGATGGTGTTGTTGTTCCGCTGTGCTACGCAGTCATGTGTGTACAGGGAGTAGAGGAGTTTGTTGGACTTCTCCTTCGTTATGGTGGCATTACGGTGATCAACGACTGTACAGTTCACCCACCTTTTTATTGACCTATCTCAAGACCCGCCCTCTTTTCTTGTTCCTCCAATCGTGACTGCGAATATCAAGAAAAAGAGGGCAGGGCTTGAGACAGGTAAAATTGACCACGACATTGCTATGTCTCTCTCTCTCTCTCTCTCTCTCTCTCTCTCTCTCTCTCTCTCTCTCTCTCTCTCTCTCTCTCTCTCTCTCTCTCTCTCTCTCTCCCCACCCTCCAGGCCTCGTGGAGGACCTGCTGAAGACCCCCGTGGTGCGGGTGGCGGCGGCGGCGGCGGGCTCCGGGTGGTCGTCGTGGGAGACCTGGTCCACCTGCTCCCAGAGCTGTGCCAAGGGCTACCGCACCCGCAAAAGGACCTGCGCCTCGCCAGAGGGCAAGAGCACCCCCGCCGCCTGCCGCGGCTCCCCGGTGGAGTACCAGGACTGCAGCGCCCAGGCCTGTCCCGGTGAGCGGAGCGAGGGCACACTCTTCTGTCACTCAATGAGCTATCAGTCAACAACACACAGTCATATTTTATTTCCTGCTTTATTTCACCAACCAGTCTCTAAAGATTAGGAGTTAGCGAGAAATAATCGATGATCATGCTTTCTTTCTTTTTTTTTGAATGGTAAATGGACTGCATTTATATAGCAGCTTTTATCCAAAGCGCTTTACAACTTATGCAACTCATTTTACCCATTCACTCAAGACATTCACACACTGACGGCGGAGGCCTCCATGCGAGGTGCCAACCTGCTCATCTTGAGCAGTTAGTGGGTTAAGTGTCTTGCTCAAGGGCACTTTGACACATTGCCGGGAGGAGCCGGAATCTAACCGGGAACCTTCCGATTACCAGGCGGCCGCTCTACCTCCTGATCCACTGTCGCCCCCAATTTCATTCACAGTTCGTTCACTGTTTAATTAATAATTGAACAGACACTTGGTCTCACTTCATAATTGGCCTCATATCGTCATACAAGTTTGTAAAGAACACATGCACTCTCACAGACACACTGTATGCCCCGTTTCGACCGCAGGAACTTTCCCCAGGAACTAGGAACCTTTTGAGGAACTCAGAACCTAAGGGATCAGGGTACAGGACCTAAGGGGGGCGTTGGGGGTTATTTCAACCTCTATTTTCAGAATTTGCCTAATCTTCACAAATCATTGGACCACGGTGGAAACGCAGACAAGTATGGGCTGAACAAACCTTTTAGCTCCTTGAAAAGTAGTTCCTCGGACTAAAGGTTCGGGGGACTTTGGGTCACATACACTCAAGCTCTTTGTATATGCATGAACTCTTTGACACAATCATCCACACACACACACACATACACGCACACACGCACTTACACACACACACACACATACAGAAACGGAACGTCTGGCATTAGGCCAGGATCTCTTTTAAGAGCTTACCTTGAATATTTATGACTAGTACCTCATACATAAATGATTTATCATTGGTCGTGGTCGGTGCTAATGAAATTCCCTCAGTGTATTGGGATTACTGGCCACTGCTACCCACCTGAAAGCTTTGGGGGGTCAGCTGAGGTCTCAGTTAGCGGGAACCTTGAGACTCAGGGAAGCTGCCATGTATGAAAAAAGCATGATAAGAAACATATAGTTCTGCCTTCAGAATTTTTTTAGAGAAATATATAGTTTATAACATATTTTACCAATCTTATCTATGTTTACTAATCTGTTTTTACTATTATATGTTTGATTACTGGTTGTCCAACCATATTTGACAAATTCTCGAAATTCCTGATAAGAATCGTTTATCCTGATGGATTCGCTGCCATTTTGTTTTCTTTAAAATGTTTTGGTAGACCATATGAATATGATTTGGATGCGTCTTTATCATACCACCCACTGGTCCTACTCTAAAACTTTGACCAGACAGCTGGTTCTTTTTAGCGTTTATCGCTTTTTTCTGGTCAAGCATGGCCGACAGAAACAGGTTGAATGGGATATAGATCGGGGAAAGACACTCTGAGAAAATACGGCGAGTCCGGGAGTCGAACTCGTGTACCCCAGATCCGTGACGCGCACGGTTGTCCCCGACGCCGAAATAGCGGCGAGATACGCGGTGAGCTACTGGAGCTCCCCCCCACTGGTCCTACTCAGCTCCCCCAACCGGCGGGACTGGAGCTAGCCTAGGCCTCCATGGCTTCCAGCTGTCTGTCTGGAATGTATGGTCGTGGCTGTTTTCGAGTGCTGGGTGGGCCTCTTTTCCCAAAAGCATCTCCGTGAAAAGATGATAATGAAATCCATCTCGAAGCTTCTCATGTCATGTGGGGTGTTTTACAAAAAGCATCTTAGCTAAAGGCACTCTTAGAAATGCTGGTAGGTTGACAAGTGTTTCCTACCACTCGTAGAAGGCTAAGTGCATCTTAACCTCTTAACACTTTCAGAGCCCTTGCTTAACCTTGATTTACCGGTTGAATGCCCACCATCCACTTCAATGTTAGCGTTAAAAACACCTAATCTATGTTTTAAATTATGGCTATGTGTCTAATCTGCCCGTCGCTTATCAATGACTCGTTTTCCAGTCAACATTGTCGAAGGGGATTGTTTTTATATCGGTTAATTTTCGTTTTATAGCATTTTGAAAAGCCCTCGTTTTCAAGGAAAATATAAAGATTCCATGATAAAAGACGTTTACTGGAATATTCTAGAATACACAAAAACGTTGTAATTTTTCGGCCTATTTATGAATCGTTTTCAAATAAACGCTAGATTTTCGATAGTATATGTGTACGTATGCACGCTAGAGACGCGAGCTGAAAAATCGATTCTCTGATCTAAGCGACTGACCTGCAGTTACACAGGGATAGACGATAGGGGGCGCTTTTTTCCATTCTGAGCTGCTGGAGGAGCTGCTGTACCAACGGGAGACTCGGTTGATGAAATATGAAATCAGATCGCTAATAAACAAATAAAATTATATTTGTCATTGTGGGCACTCAGTGGGGGGCCTAATAAAACGAGATATGTCGTCCGTGGCACTGAAATTAAGGATCGGGCAAAAATGGGGCTAGTTTATTTAATTGTTTTGACGATTGCATACCCAAAGTAATTTGCGATTTATTATACGTTATACTTATAGCACATGCATGAGTCTGGTCTCTTTTGAAAGGTAACATTCTGAAGTGTCTTAAAGACAAATCACTTTGAGTGCTAATGAAATAGAGTAACAGAGGTTTGAACACACTGAAGTAAAAGTTTTGTGTACTCACATTTATTTTTACTGGTTGCCAGATGCCTGTTTTTAAGTTCCAGCTGAGAGGTAGGAGCTGGAAAACATAATGGTTCCATAGCCTGAAGTCTTATGTAGTACATGTCCAAAGTTGATCAAAGTCCCACGGAAAATGTGTGTTTCACAAAGGTTTTTGTAACGTGTGTACCGGTAAAAATTCAGCATGATTATCCAAAATGGCTGTCCACTGCCATTAATTTCGCCTCTCGAGTCAAAACAAAGGACTTATTCATCTTCTTGTGTCACCTTCCCCCACTGTCAGCGCCCGTCCACGTCAGGACTCATCACAAGCTATGTGTTCATTGATAACCACGGATACTCTCTGTGTATAGAAGTGGAAGTTGATGCAACTGGAGTGCCTTTGGGAGAGAAGAAATAACTTAATTAATAAATAAAAATAAATAAATAAATGTAAATTAAATACTGTTTAAAGGTGTTGAACATGTAAGGGATAATGCCCGATGAACTGCACATAAACATATTTTAATGGACAAGGTGGAGGAGAGAACAGATTGTCTCCACTGAGTCTATTAAAATATGTTAATGTGCAGCTCGAAGAACATTATCCCGTTTATACCATGGCCAACGGCGGCCAAATGTAAAAAAAAAATTTATATATATATTTCTTTTTTTATTGGGCATTTATTCATGTTTATTCGTGTTTTGCATTCAACATTAACACTTGTGAGACTTGGGAATCTGAATAATACCTGGGACTAGTTTATTGTTTGTTCGATCTGTTAGAGCTAGAAAGCTAATTTTATGCTAGCAGGCATTATGGTCGCTAGCATTGCGTAAGGTTTACAAACTGTGAATATGATCTAACAGTATGTTTAACACAAAGCTTAGGTAGCTATCCAGCTATATAGCCGACCATCA
Organism: Notolepis coatsorum; assembly: GCF_963971535.1. Taxonomy (NCBI): domain Eukaryota; kingdom Metazoa; phylum Chordata; class Actinopteri; order Aulopiformes; family Paralepididae; genus Notolepis; species Notolepis coatsorum. The sequence goes on from NC_140167.1 coordinate 180,714,659, forward strand.
CTCAGTCAATGCACTTCCAACTGGATAGCTACCTAAACCTTCTGTTAAACATATAGTCAGATCATACTCACTGTAAACCGTAGGTGACGCTAGCGTGCTAGTTGCCTGCTAGCATAACATTCGCTTGCAGGATATTATGTAGCAAGTATATCAAGGCAAGGCATGCCAAGGTATATGGTTACTGTAGTAGTAATGGAAACAAGTAAAGATTCCGATATAAAACACATTTTCTCAAAGATTAAGATTAAAACATTTACCTTTATTAGTTGTAACAGCATACAAATTGAATGATCTATACCTCCATCAAAGATTATGAACCTACACAATAATGGTTTGGCTGCAATACCTTACCTACATAATGGTCTTCAATGGGTGGCCATACCTCACTCCCCACGTCTATAACTCCTTAAACACAACATGGGTGACTTTGGTGATGAATGCAATTTGAGTGGTGATCTAAAGGGAAACCAAAGGGAAAAATAAACAATTTATCTTTATTATAGGTCTATTGTACTTCCATTAGCAGATGCATGCCTGCAGATCTGTCTCCATACTCTTCCTCTTCTCACTCCTCTCGGTCACGATAAGTGCTCTTGCAGACAACAACATTGTACGGCATAGTTGCAGTAATGAGTGACTGCACGGCAACTGGAGATAAATAGGTGGGCTGTCGCTGGAGTTGAAGTGCAATGTCCACCTCCCCGTAGTCCACTCCACAGTACTCCTTGGCCAGCCAATGTGCTTTACTGTGAGCCAAGAGCGCTCTCTCTCGCTTCTATTTAGTTATTTATATCTTTATTTGACACGATCTACGTACAGACAGGCAGCAGCGTGTGCACGCTCTCTCTCTCTCACACTTAACACCTGTGTGCACGCTCTCTCTCACTCGTAACACCTGTGTGCACGCTCTCTCTCACTCGTAACACCTGCGTGCATGCTCTCCCTCACTCTTAACACCTGCGTGCACGCTCCCCCTCACACTTAACACCTGTGTGCACGCTCTCTCTCACTCGTAACACCTGTGTGCACGCTCTCTCTCACTCGTAACACCTGTGTGCACGCTCTCTCTCACTCGTAACACCTGCGTGCATGCTCTCCCTCACTCTTAACACCTGCGTGCACGCTCCCCCTCACACTTAACACCTGTGTGCACGCTCTCTCTCACTCGTAACACCTGTGTGCACGCTCTCTCTCACTCGTAACACCTGTGTGCACGCTCTCTCTCACTCGTAACACCTGCGTGCATGCTCTCCCTCACTCTTAACACCTGCGTGCACGCTCCCCCTCACACTTAACACCTGTGTGCACGCTCTCTCTCACTCGTAACACCTGTGTGCACGCTCTCTCTCACTCGTAACACCTGCGTGCATGCTCTCCCTCACTCTTAACACCCGTGTGCATGCTCTCTCTCACTCTTAACACTTTGAGTGCCAGCGACACGTTTTGTCGTTAGTTCATGCCGACCTTTGAATGCCACCAACGATTTTCTTTTATTGGCGATTTGAATTCATATTTCATCAATCGAGCCTCACGCTAGTGTTGCAGAGTCTCTCTGAGCTCAATTGGGAAGAGACCACCCCCTATCGTCTCTCTCTGTGTAACTGCACCCCATTAGTTTAGACTGATGAGGGGGGGGGGGGGGGGGGGGGCAGTTTCCTCATTTAACTTTTCCGTCAAGCCAACTGAAGAGATCAAGTTGATCGCCGGCCCGGAAAACGCGTGGATTATGTATTTACAGTACCCAACGCTGAATCAATAAACGCGGTCGATATTTGGAATGGCGATCAGGAATTGGAATAATCTTTTTGGATAACATCTGATCTGAGGTAAGGAATCTATTTTACCAGTCTTGGGGTAATCAGAGCTTTTTCACAGATATATCAACGTGTCCCATATGTGTGTGTGTATGTGTGTCTGTGTGTGCGCACTGATCAGGAAATGAGAGAATCGATATTTCAGCCCGCTTCTATAGCGTGCATAAGTACACATATACTATCGATAATCTAGCATTTATTTGAAAACGATTCATAAATAGGCCGAAAAATGACAACGTTTTTGTGTATGCCAGAATATTCCAGTTATCACAGAATCTTTATATTTTCCTGGAAAACTAGGGCTTTTCAAAATGCTATAAAACGGAAATGAACCGATTAAAAAACAATCCGTTTCGACAATGTTGACTGCAAACAAGTCATTGATAAACGACGGGCAGATTAGACACATAGCCATAATTTAAGACAGAGATTATGCGTTCACAACGCTATCATTGAAGTGGGTGCTGGCATTTAACCACGTTTTACCATGTTCACCAGTGGTAATCAAAGTGTTAAGATGCACTTAACACCCGTGTGCACGCTCTCTATCACACTTAACACCCATGTGCACGCTCTCTATCACACTTAACACCCATGTGCACGCTCTCTCTCACTCTTAAATGCTGTTTCGGAAAAGAAATGCGTGGACAAATTTAAGAACCTTTGTAAGATCACACTTTTTGTTGTTTAAACAACACTCTTTACCTCTGAGATGGATGGTTATTGGGAAAACGAATCCCATACCAGTAACACCAGAGAGGGGGAGTGAGAAATGCTGATTGATGATGGGATTAAAGAGAAGGATGGAGGCCAAGGAGATCACTAGGGAGTAGGAAAGGAATGTTTGATTGTATGTGTGTGTGTGTGTGTGTGTGTATGTGTGCATGTGCGTGTGCGTGTGTGTGTGTGTGTGTGAGACAGAGAGAGACAGAGACCTAACAGAGAGAGACAGAGAATGACAGAGAGAGAGAGAGAGAGAGAGAGAGAGAGAGAGAGAGAGAGAGAGAGAGAGAATAGAACATCTTCTCTCCCTGCCCTTGAGAAGGTATTCATTGTGCGTTCTTACATTTACTCCCTCAGTCTCTGTCTCCCTCCGTCTCTCCTCCCCTCTGTGTGGTCTCAGAGCAGTCAGTCAGCCAGAGAGACCGGTGGTATACAGTATCATCTGGGAGCTAGTCGGAGAAGAGTGGTCACAACCTGCTGCACTCACAGCACCATGTTAGCTCACTGGAGCAGCTCTATACCTGGCGCGCCGGGACTGCTGCCTCAACTTAAACTCACCTCCTCTCAAACAGTCATCTGGGAAACCTGGGCAGTCAGTCAGACAGACAATCGGTCAAAAAGTCAGTCGGTCAGTCGTAGTCAACAGCGAGAGTAGTCAACGGCGAGAAACAAATACTCTGATGCTGTTTGAATTGGGCCATCAATTACACATGTGATGTTTGTAAATGTTCAAAGTATAATTGTCGCCTAGCTAACGTTACGTTATAGCATCAAAAGCTATCGATGATGTTAGCTAACTTGCTTGTTAGTCAACTTTATTGACAAATGTCATTATCGACAAAACTAAAACGGGATCTAAATTATTATTTGTCTTTCGCCAAAATAGGGTCCTATGGTTGTTAGCGGAAGGGGAGGGACTTTGCCTTTCTACAATATATGTCAATCAGCCAGTTAGTCAATTAAGCAATTGGCAGTGAATCAGTCAGGCAGGCAGTCAGTCAATCAATCAGCCAGTTAGTCAATCAGCCAGTTAGTCAATCAGGCCATCGGTCAAGCAGTCAGTCAGTCAGTCAGTCAGTCAGTCAGTCAGTCAGTCAGTCAGTCAGTCAGTCAGTCAGTCAGTCAGTCAGTCAGTCAGTCAGTCAGTCAGTCAGTCAGTCAGGCCATCGGTCAAGCAGTCAGTCAGTCAGTCAGTCAGTCAGTCAGTCAGTCAGTCAGTCAGTCAGTCAATAAGTCAATCAATGAGACAGACATTTTCACTGGTCAGTAGGTGTTGAAAGAATTGTTGTTGTTGATTTTAATTAATAATTCATCAATTAATAATTGATTGGTGTGTGTGTGTGTGTGTGTGTGTGTGTGTGTGTGTGTGTGTGTGTGTGTGTGTGTGTGTGTGTCAGGGAGCGGTGCCTGGTCCTGCTGGTCGGCCTGGTCCCAGTGTTCGGTGGGCTGTGGTGGAGGTCACTACCAGAGGACCCGCTCCTGCAACAACCCTGCCCCGACCAGCGGAGGAGACATCTGTATCGGGCTGCACACTGAGGAGGCGCTGTGCAACACACACACCTGTGACGGTAAGCTACACACCAGGAACATACCCTGTTATACATACATACACTGTTTATGTCCAGATCCCTGTGTAGGACTAACCTCTGGACCACCACACACATGTATACCCTACATACACACACAGACACACACTATACATATATTACATACTGTACATACACATACTGTACATAAATACTGTACATACACACACTGTACATACATACTGTACATAGAGACACACACTGTACATAAATACTGTACATACACACACACACTGTACATACATAATGTACATACAGACACACACTGTACATAAATACTGTACATACACACATACACACACTGTACATACATACTGTACATACAGACACACACTGTACACTACACACACACACACACACACACACTGTACATACATACTGTACATACACACACATAAACACACACATTGTACATACATACTGTACATACAGACACACACTGTACAAAAATAATGTACATACACACACACTGTACATACACATACATACATACATACACACACACACTGTACATACATACATACATACATACATACATACATACATACATACATACATACATACATACATACATACATACATACATACATACATACATACATACATACATACATACATAGTGTACATACATACACACACACATACATACATACATACATACATACACGCACACTGTACACATACTGTACATACACACATACATACATATATACACACACTGTACATACATACATACATACATACATACATACATACATACATACATACATACATACATACATACATACATACATACATACATACATACATACATACATACATACAAGGACCCCCTCGAAAACGAGATAGCATATCTCAAGGGGTTTATCCTTCCAATACATTTCAAATATATACACACACTGTACATACATACACACACACACAGACACACACACACACAAACACTACATACAGTACTGTGCATACTGTACATGCACACATACATACACACGTACACACACATACTGTACATACATACATACACACATCTTACCTTAACAACATCTTGTCTGTGTCCTGTTGTGTTTATAGTTTATCTGTTTCACTGTGTCCCGTCTTTCATGTCCTTTAATTAAGTTATTGGACAGAGTTAAACCATCACAGCTGTCTCCTCTTGTTATGTCCTTCCCTGCTGCTGGGGTCCTCTGCTCAGCTGCTGGGCTTTAGAGCTGAGCTGCCTGGGGAGTGAGACATAGACTAACTAGAGAGGTTTGAGAGTGAGACATGCACAGTGGTGTAGCAGCTAACTAGAGGGGTTTGAGAGTGAGACATGCACAGTGCTGTAGCAGCTAACTAGAGAGGTTTGAGAGTGAGACATGCACAGTGCTGTAGCAGCTAACTAGAGAGGGTTGAGAGTGAGACATGCACAGTGCTGTAGCAGCTAACTAGAGAGGGTTGAGAGTGAGACATGCACAGTGATGTAGCAGCTAACTAGAGAGGGTTGAGAGTGAGACATGCACAGTGCTGTAGAAGCTAACTAGAGAGGTTTGAGAGTGAGACATGCACAGTGGTGTAGCAGCTAACTAGAGAGGTTTGAGAGTGAGACATGCACAGTGGTGTAGCAGCTAACTAGAGAGGCTTGAGAGTGAGACATGCACAGTGCTGTAGCAGCTAACTAGAGAGGTTTGAGAGTGAGACATGCACAGTGGTGTAGCAGCTAACTAGAGAGGCTTGAGAGTGAGACATGCACAGTGCTGTAGCAGCTAACTAGAGAGGGTTGAGAGTGAGACATGCACAGTGCTGTAGCAGCTAACTAGAGAGGGTTGAGAGTGAGACATGCACAGTGCTGTAGCAGGGTTGTCAATTATTGTAAGGCACACAATGTGTGAGGATTCTGTGAGGATTGGCCCATTCCCCGCCACACGCTTCTTCAAGGTACTGTGATGATTGGCCCATTCCCCGCCACACGCTTCAGGAGCGATTACCATTTCCATCACGCACCTGTTGTAGTTTGTAATTACCGCTCCAGAGGCTTCATATACTCGGGCCTTCTATCAATCGTTGTCGGGTCGTTTTGGATACTACTGCTATTGCCTGTTCCCCCCCGTTGTTGTGCCTCGTCTACTTCTTCTTTGGAAGTTGCCGCTGGTGTATATCTCGATCATCCGTTGGAGCTGTGCCTCGTTGCCCGCTTTACGCGTTTGCGCTTTGGTGAGTTTTTGGAAACAAACCTTTTGGATTATCTGTTTTTTGTGTGTTTGGATAACACTGAAGAAATACCGTTTTTGTTTTGTACTGGACTCAGCTAATTTGTGTGTTAGGATAACACTGAAGAAATACCGTTTTTGTTTTGTACTGGACTCAGCTAACTTGTGTGTTGGTACACCGAAGATCAAGTCACTTGTGATTTATACTGGACTCAGCTAAGGAGGACTGAACTGCACTGCCTCTGTGTACAGTTGGATTGATTATTGACCACTCTCTCTCTCTCTCCGTTTCCTCCCCGAGTTGGATCCGGGAGTATCTGCAGAGCCGCAGAGGTAGTGGCGCCTACGCCGATTCCCCACCTCTAAACCGGGAGGATCTGCAGAGCCGCAGACAACACTGCCGAAAGCATTCTCCTTTTTGTTAATTCTGATTTGTTATTTGGCTAATTTTTTATTCTATAATAAATACGCCCTAGTGTTTGGCTAACTCTGAACTACCTGTCTGTGCCGTGCTGTTGGGGTCGGTTTCAAACCATAACACAATGTAATATAAGCTGGGAGCATAAATTAAGTGCATGTAAATCAATTGTTCTCTGCATTTCCTGAAACACAAGTCTTTCATGATCATCTAGCCAAAATAAATGATCAGAGACAGACAGATGACATTTGACTAAAGAGTACACATTTTATTTCAGCACATAAAGGACAGTAAAACATATAATTTATAAAATGTCTCCCAAATCATATAACATACAAAATATATCCTCTTGGGCACCATTGAACCTGTTTCTATGGCTAATGGTAATGTGCCTGAATGTAAATATGACCAAAAGGATCTGATATCCTCTGATATCCACGGTGCTTTTAAGTGCAGCGTTTGAGGACTTTTGGGTTGATATGTAAGGGATAATGTATAGCTACGAGGTCATTGTCGCAAAATAATTGACCGACACTAAACGCAGTGAAGGTCAATTATTTTGCGACAATGACAGAGTATAGCTATACATTATCCCGCTTATTACATGGCTAACTTACTAACAATATACCTAATTCATTTTACACCATCGACAAGACGAGATCAAATGCAGACGCAGTTGTACTGTGGCTCCTCTGTCATCGCCGGCAGCCGGCAGGTGTGTGGACTTGATTGCACTGATGTAGTGCAGCTGTGCATAATGGTAATGCTTAGCTTTCGTGACTGCGATCAAAATGCTTGATTGTGATTGGTCAATAGCGCTCTGTTGCCCCTAACGGCGGTCATTATTGCGCGTTGCCCATGACAGAGGTGAATTATCGAGAAATAATTGACCGCTGTCAGGGGCAACCGAGCGCTATTGACCAATCACAATCAAGCATTTTGGCGAATGTTAAAACGCCATGTAATAATGCATGATAATCCAGCACCAGTGGTATACGGCATGGACAAAGTGTCATACGCCACGTTTCCACCGAAAGAACCTTTACTCCCAGGAACTACTTCTCAAGGAACTAAAAGTCTCGTTCAGCCCATTGTTTGTCTGACTTCACTCCACCGCGGTCCTAAGCACCGTGAAGATTAGGCATGTTAGGGGCGGCTGATTGGCGCAGTGGGCAAGGCGCTCGCCACTAACGCAGGAGACACTGGTATCGAGCCCAGCTCTCGCCATTGCTACCGGCTGGCCGGCCGTCATACTAACACAATTGGCAGTGTTAGAGGGTGGGAAAGCCGGTGGGTGGGGATTGGATTTTGTGGACAGCGACTCCTACAGGTCGGTTGGGTGACGCCGGTGCGGCGGAAACAGGAAGTATCGGGGGCAGCGTGAGCCTCCCACGCGTTACTCCTCGCCACTGAGAGTTCGAGCTGTCTGGTGAAAAGATGCGACAGGCTGCCTCCTCGTGTACCGGAGGGGACACGTGACGCAAGGCTTCTATCCTCACTACAGCCGACCAGTGGGAGGCATAGTCTAGCAACGTTCAAGACAGGGGAGGGAAGAATTGGATAATACAAAATTGGGATGGGAGAAAAATAGAAAATAAGGAGAAAAAGTGGATCAAAAAAAATAATAATAGTTGACTATGCTAGAACACAAAAGACCCGGATCACGGATAAATCAACAGACCAGTGTTCCCTGCGGACTCCTCTGCCACATACTGGTCCTCACATTGTGCACCAGAATGTACAGCAGGACTCCTCTGCCACATACTGGTCCTCGCATTGTGCACCAGAATGTACAGCAGGACTCCTCTGCCACATACTGGTCCTCACATTGTGCCCCAGAATGTACAGCAGGACTCCTCTGCCACATACTGGTCCTCGCATTGTGCACCAGAATGTACAGCAGGACTCCTCTGCCACATACTGGTCCTCACATTGTGCACCAGAATGTACAGCAGAGCACCCAATGCACTGGCAACTCAAATCCTGATGATTCGTAGTATTTCCCAACGTGGCTTTGTCCATTGTTTGGAGTGCAGATGACTCTCTCTCTCTGCACCCGTGTTGGGTTCCAAACTCTGTCATCGCTTGTCTGTCATCGTTGCCATGTGGTTGTTGTTAAATTATTTTAACATTTTTGTCTTTCATCTTTTCATCTTGAGGAATAGGCTTGCATTTGATTTCCGATACGCTATGAAATGAACAAGAGCGCAATGACCCGAGTGTTAGTCTTCTCCTATCTTATCCATGTCCTAAGTTTAAAGGGTAGAAGCTGTGATTTTTTTCCTGCTCTACTGGGCAAGTGTCAATATCAATTATATACAGTAACAATCCTATACAATCTTTTTTTTTATTATTGTCTCTTTTCATCTCGAGGACTAGGCTTGCATTTGATTCATTTTCAATCTGTTATGAAATTTAAGTGACGCCAAGTGTTAGTCTTATATAATTTTAATATACTTATACAATGCTGTTGCTAAGAGATTCATGCATTTCATGCATAGATCACTTTTATCAATACGAGTTTCACGCATTGAACTAATGTTAGTTTTGATGTGTGCATTTCCTGGTTGATAATATTACGATGGCCTAGTAATAGGCAATAGCAAATACTTAACCTACAAATATAAGACTGTTCTGACAATAGTGATGTAGCTAAGAGATTCGCTGGGGGAATTTTTAATGCATAGGTAATAGGTATAACAAATTAACAAAAAATTAACTGGTTTGCAAATCTTTTTAAATGGCACTTGAAATAAAATGATGTGAGTACTCAACCAATCAGAGCTTCAAGCCCCACCCTCATAGTTCCTATACCTTTGGAAAGTACCTACTCCTGAGCAGGGGTGACGGTGGCTCAGGAGGCAGAGCTGGTCGCCTGGTAATCAGAAGGTTCGCGGTTTGATTCCGGCTCCTCCCGGCAATGTGCCCAAGTGTCCTTGAGCTAGGCCTGTCCCCGACTAAGGATTTGTATAGTCGACTTTGATTGGCCAAAATTCCGAGTCGACCAACCCCCAAAATGCAAAGAAAATATATATAAATATTTAAAAAAGAATAATAATAATTGGAATCACTCCATTTAGGCTGTGGGGTGATTAATGTCTGAAGGAGTCGACTGAAGGCTTCTTGTTCTCTGCGAAAGCATGCAATTGGTCCACTGATGGATACATCTTGATATTTGTCTAGTGTGTTCATTAGACGGGTGAAATCCTCTTTCTGTGCCCGAGGTTGGCAGTCGACTACGGCTCCTTTTGATCGATTAGTCGACTATTCGACTATTCGACTAGTCGAGGTCAGCCCTACCTTGAGCAAGACACTGAACCCTTACTGCTCCTGATGAGCGGGTTGGCACCTTGCATGGTTGCCTCCACGGTGAATGAACGGGTGAACGTGAGGCATAAGTTGTAAAGCATTTGGATAAAAGCTGTTATATAAATGCAGTCCATTTACCATTTTACCATTTACAAAGCAAGGAGATTTTCTGGGAGGGGGAGGGTAAAATTATTAATTAATTTAGACCCTGCTCCCTGTTGGTGGAAACACACTGAGTTCCTCAAACGGTTCCTAGTTCCTGGGGGAAGTGTCTGCGGTGGCAACACAAAAGGTTCCTAGTTCCTGGGGGAAGTGTCTGCTGTGGAAACACGAAAGGTTCCTAGTTCCTGGGGGAAGTCTCTGCAGTGGAAAAGCACCAGTAATGAAGTGGAAACAATCATTGAATTGAAAACGTGTGTTTTTTTTGGATAGCATCCCCCATGGTCTCCTAGCGCGTGGCGATGAGATATGAGACGTATAACGAGGTCCCCCCTCCGCTCACAATCTACTCCTACAAGGATGCTGAAATATTTATGAGAGATCTGCCTGCTAATCCAGGGAACAAAGTTCCAGCGTCGGAAATCATAATACGGTTCAGTGAAGCTCTGATTGCAGTCTGGGTATGATATCAGCCAACCTTTTGGTTTCATATAATAGGATTTCTAATCTATTCTTTATATCTCTTCCTGGAAAGACAAACAAGGCCTGGGAAAATATTCATTGTGTGTGTGTGTGTGTGTGTGTGTGTGTGTGTGTGTGTGTGTGTGTGTGTGTGTGTGTGTGTGTGTGTGTGTGTGTGTGTGTGTGTGTGTGTGTGTGTGTGTGTGTGTGTGTGTGTGTGTGTGTGTGTGTGTGTGTGTGTGTGTGTGTGTGTGTGTGTGTGTGTGTGTGTGTGTGTGTGTGTGTGTGTGTGTGTGTGTGTGTGTGTGTGTGTGTGTGTGTGTGTGTGTGTGTGTGTGTGTGTGTGTGTGTGTGTGCGCACCAACCCTTGTGTAACTGAGTTGTCCAAAGGATTGATTGCAGAATAAAATGGTTGTTTTCCCTTAAAGGGAAACTACGCCCAATTTCAGAATTCCTACATGTTATTCCTCTGGTCTAAAACCGTACAGAAATATCAGTGAAAATGAGCAACTCTCTCCCAAATCCAAAAGCTAGAGTGCTAAAACTCAAACTTGTGATGTCATCAAGTATAAAGTCTGAAGCTGCTTCATAGACAATGAATTGGGGAAGATTGTATACAGTAGGTGACACTGGGAGCGACCAGGGGAATGCTCTGAGTTCATAGGTAAATGGTAAATGGACTGTATTTATTATAGCGCTTTTATCCAAAGTGCTTTACAACTGATGCCTCACATTCACCCATTCACTCACAGCGGAGGCGACCATGCAAGGTGCCAACCTGCTCACCGGGAACAGTTTGGGGTTAAGTTTCTTGCTCATGGAGGGCGGCTAGGTGGTGTAGTGGTCTAAGGCACTCGCCACCAGTGTGGAGACGCTAGGATTCGCGTGTTCGAATCCAGCTCTCCACATTGTTTTTCAGTTTGGCTGGTCGTCCGCAGTAATACACATTGGCCGTATTACGGGGAGGGAAAAACTGAAGGGTGGGGATCGAACGTTGTGAACAAGCGACTCCTACAAGTCGGTTGGTGCGCCTGCGCAGTAGAATCAGGAAGTGTCGGGGGCAGCGTGAGCCTCCCACGCGTTACTCCTCGACACTGAGAGGTCGAGCTGCGCAGGTGAAAAGATGCGACTGCTGTTACCTCAAGTACCGGAGGGGACTTGTGCTATGTATGACTTAGTCCACATTGCAGCCGGCTTGTGGGAGGCAAGAAACAGCGTTCGTGACAGGGGAGGGTTGAATTGGATGATACGAAATTGGGATGGGAGAAAAATATAGAAAAATGGGAGAAAAAGTGGATCAAAAAAAAAAAAAGTTTCTTGCTCATGGACACTTTGGGAGGAGCCGGAATCGAACTGGGAACCTTTCCGATTACCTCCTGAGCCACTGTCGCCCCCTACAAGTACATTTTCAGTTTCAGAATTGAGAGAACTACTACTAATAATAATAATAATTTCTTAAATGTATATAGCGCCTTTCAGGAAACTATAGGATAAAGCTCATGTAAATAGATTTGAACGCGGGACCATATGGTCCACAGGCAGCCGAATGAACCGGCTGAGCTAAAGGGTCCGACCGGCTGCTGGTTGACTGGGACCGGCTCATCAGTAGTTTACACTCAGGATAAACAAAAGAAAACAAATGTTCTGTGGCTTCACAGAATCAGTCTCCCGTTCACTGTCAACTTGCTCCTCTGGTTTCTGGCTTTGGGAGAAGGAGTAGTTCATGTCCACAGATATTGATTGAACTGTCTTAGGCCATGGGAATAACAGAATTAGAATTAGAAGTCTTTTCCCCATGCTGTCTTTCCTCTCGCATTAAGCCACCCGTCAGTCACAGTGACGGCAACGGTTACTCTATGGTAATTACAGACAAAAGAAAGTAAATGGCTTCCTGTCTTCCCCCCCTCCCCCATTGACCAGATGCTAATCATCAGGCTTCATCAGGTTAATGTTTTCTCGTCTGACGTGGGCTAACACTTCCTGTTAGGCCCTCATGGATCATCTGTCCACTGTGCTAACGACCTGACCGGCCCCATTCATCTCCTAGCCTATTCATTTATTGACAGGGCATCACATTGGTCATTGGGGTTCTTCCAAAGCCAGATCGCGTGCGTACTTAGACAAAGACGGGCTGTCAGTCAGAGGACTATCTCGTTCTCCTGTCGCAGTTGGTTTGATTAAAGAGTCCTGCGGTAATGGAGGACAGAAGGAAGGTCTATTAGAGCAGAATGCCACGGAGGCGCAGTGTTCCCTTTGACTCCGCAGTACAATCACACAATTCAAATTGAGGTAAATGGAAATAAATGAAGCAATTAAAGCAAGGTCGCGCGGCTATTAAAACACAGACGACATTGAAACGGCCTGGGGTGTTGTTAACATGCGCGGTATGAATACCTGTATGCTCTTAATTGTAAAAGTGGGTGTGTGCTCCGATGCTGTCAGTGTAACTGATGATGGACCTGGCTCTGTGTGAAGAAGGATGTGCAATATAAGATAAGATGATCCTTATGAAAATAAATCCAAAGTAGAACGCTGGAGCACACGGATTCAAGGCTAAACCACTAAACCACTAAACTGCTTGCGCAGACATTAACACATTCAGCGCCAGAGGTCACTGTGGGCCGTATGATCAGGGGTGCAGTCGTAATATGGGCGGAGGCCAAACGGTATCCTATTATTATGCAAAGTCTAGGCACTTATCACCTAGACTTTGCATAATAATAGGATGCGCGCACTTCGAAGCCCAAACGGCGTTTGACCGCGGTTGCCCAGCACTGCACCACTGCGTATGATCGTGTGTGCGAGCGCTTTAATGAATGGGGATACATGCCGGTGTTTGCAGTGCTAAAACTATATTAAATATTATAGCTATGGATCTAATAATATAGTCGATTGTCATTGAGTTTCTTCCGGTCAAGATGCAAAAAACAGATAATTTTCTCATCCATACACATCCATACATTCCCGTTTTATACCGTGGTGAATATGAGTATAGTTTTAGAGTAATTCTGTGTAATCCCAGGAAACGCAGCTAAGCAGCGTTTAGTGCATGTCACTAGAAGCCGTGCCATTCCTCGCTTGGATCAACAATCTGAAATCAACACTATATTATCGGTATTATGTTTCATCATGCATGCATGAAAGGGTGGGGGGTTTCTATGCTTCGATTGCCACCAACGGCATACGTTGTGGAGTAACGTTACATAACACTACAGGATCACAACGAAGGCATGCTCGGATCAACGCAAGATTGATACCATATAGCACTTACCTTGACTAGGATGTACTGCAAAAAGAATATTCCAATTATCTGATCGCCATTCCAAGTATTGATGTCGATCGTGTTGCCAACATAATCCACCAAAGTACATGAATCGATGGTGCTTGATTCTCCCCAATCCATGTGTTATAAACGTTACTACTGCCCGACTAGGAAAACCTGGACCGGACTTTTTAGATCGACGTACAGGCTGAGCCAGAGAGATTCCAAGGATGTGCAATACCGGCCGCAAGGCGTTACGCGGCGGTATTGGACGTTTGCGATCTCAGACCCATTCCCAATGATAATAGCAGGCTCCCTCCATGGATTATGAATGGAAATAGCGAATAAAAGAAATAACGACCAAAACCCGACTTTTCTCGGGTTTGGCGCTCAAGCGATGACGAGTTAACCCAATTTATCTCGGGTCTGGCGTCCAATGTGTTAAGGAGAAGGGGAAAAATAAACAACAAAAAAACAACCTTTACAGGTGGAAGCCTCAAAGTGAGTATTTAAGAAAATAAGTAAAGTCCAAAAAACAGGACGACACTCAATAAAAAGGTATTGTAGAAAAATAAATAAGCCACAAAGGCAACTCCTAAAAACAGAGTTTATATTGAAAACATAAAACAATAAACCTCCACCAAGGGAGTTTATGTGCCGTAGTACAGTAGGCAAAGGACAGTTCCAAAATAACGCTAGAAACACTACCATAAAGGGCTCAGCCTCTATAAAATAAAGTGTAACATAAGCCAGTAGCCCCAAAACAAGAATGGCTACAAAGAAGGCTAAATGCTGAATAGGGCTGAGAACAGCACTACACTTCAATATAATAAGCCTGACCAAAAGGATAGCCAACACAAGGAAATGAAAAAGCAGTTGACACTGTGAGATCCAAACTTAAATAAACTCAGCTTTGCCATAGGCACAGCTGCACTGAATCAGGTGCAATCAAGCCCACACACCTGCCGACCCATGAGGCAATCAACCACAGAGGCCAGTGGTTGACAGCTATCCCTCACAGAAAGGAAAAATAAAGCAAAAACCATGACACTCGCTCCACAATGGTGGAACAAACTTCCCCACCACCGCTGTCGAATAAAAACACACTTCCTCAATCAATATCTGTAAATAATATATATATATTTTTTATTTAAATAAAATAAAATAAATAACCTTGTCTTTTACACACTTTGCTACTAAATAATCGTCCTTGCCTATATTACTACCTACTATGCTAATATGTCTTTGCTACAATGCACTAAAGACTGTAGCACCCAAGTTTCAACACTGTTTGATGAGCTGACCGCAATGCAGAGCATGTTTAGCCACAGACTTATCCTCCCCCGACATACCACAAAGCATCAGCTAAATGACTAAACGTCAATGTCAATGTGAAGCTCCGGGGTTCCACTCTGGACTAAATCCCTGATGGAAGATCTCCTTTACAGCACCAGACAGGCCTATGTTTCCTTTTTCATGTGGTTTGGTTTGGTTGGAGCGCGTGTCACTTCTCCCAATGCCCTGCTGTGAGTCGTTTGTTCCACATGGCATACGTTTCGGCCTCACGCTGGGTACACAATACACACGCACGCACGCACACACACACTCACACACACACACACACACACACACACACACACACACACACACACACACACACACACACACACACACACACACACACACACACACACACACACACACACACACACACACACACACACACACACACACACACACACACACACACACACACACACACACACACACACACACACACACACACACACAGGCCAGGACCGCTGTACAATTGAGCTCCACATGACCACAGGTTTGCTGTATGTGTTTAGATGAGTGGGCAGTGGCAGGAGAGCAGCAGCCGCCGCAGCATGAGCCTGTCAGTGAGTGTCTGACTGACGGCACAGGTAACAAGAGTCCGTTCTACAAACCCCTGTGTTCTGCTCCTATAGGGAGTCTTTTCTCTGTTCAAACGCTGCACTTAAAAGCACTGTGGATATATCAGAGGATATCGGGTTTCTTTTTGAGAATCTCACAATTCAATCCGATCTTTAATTTTTATTCTATTTCAAATAGATTTTCAATTCATCGTGTCAAACAAAAGTTTCTATATTGTGAGTATTTCTGCTGTACAGAGTCTTTCTGCTGAGCTAATCTCGGCGATCTGTAGGAAGGATTTTATAGTGCTATGGTCATGAGAAAGTTAGAACCAGACTTTGAAAACTGAAAAAAAAAAAAATGAATCTCAGAAGATAGAATCTCAATTCTTGGAGCTCTTTCCCCACCCTGGAAATTACCATAACTCCTCTCTCATTTCCCTGTTGTCGGGGCAAAGCCTGTGCTGACTCCACTCCAATGCTTTTAACTAGGAGGGAGTGAGGGCATGCAGCGTTTCGAGCAGAGGAGGTGAGAACTGGGGGTGTCTGCGTTTCTTTTGCTAATGGTGAGAGGGTCTTTGCTAATGGTGAGAGTGCCTTGCTAAGGGTGATAGGGCCTTTGTCTGAATACCGCTCCAGGGTCTTTGCTTGAGCACTAAATCTTGGTTCGGGAGACAAACATCCCCACTATGCACTAAACAAACTATTGGTTTTCCTCCTAAACTCTCCTCGTGTGTCTGTACGGCTGGCCAGGGCTGCTTGGGGCTACAGGGCTGGGTGGGCCAGCTGCGGTT